>NC_056437.1:5285259-5327759 GCF_018296145.1 Oncorhynchus tshawytscha
TTTCAAAATAAGCAACCAACTCCACATGGGGTATGGCTGTACGTACTTTCATGCTGCAGCTTTAACCAAGTCAAATAATATGGCTGGGATTTGGGATTTGTTTCTGTCGATTGCTTTGTCACTTCTTGATGTTTTTTGTTGTTAGCTAGCTCGCTAACTGCTAGCTGTGATTGCTAATAGCTAAGCTAACCTACTTCTGCTATGGACCGAAGTAGCCCCTCTTTTAGGGGTCTCCGTGGCTCTGTGTCACGTTCACTCTCTTTTAGGTGTCTCCGTGGCTCTGTGTCTCCGTGGCTCTGTGTCTCCGTGGCTCTGTGTCACGTTCACTCTCCTCCGTGTTTGTTTGTGTTACAAATTTCTTTCCACACATGTGGAAGAACGCAAGGTGTCGTCCAATTGACAAAAAATATTGCCGTAAAGAGTGTGATTTGCGGCACAACGCAATGTAAGACTAAGGTAAGGACCCTGGGACTGAACATCTGGAAGTTCTGGAAAGCTTTGGTAAGAGACGAGGCACAACAGTAAATTACAGTATCATCAGCATAAAAATTAAGCTGCGCATTTTGGACAGTTTTTGTCTAAATCATTTATATAAATAGTGAATAAGAGAGGACTAAGTACAGAGCCTTGGGGCACCCTATTCAAGACAGACAATTTAACAGACATAAGCCCATCAAATTGAATGCACTGAGTTCTATCAGACAGATAGATAGCAAACCATGCAACTGCATGCTCTGAATGACCTACACTCGACAATCTCTGCCTTAGTATAATATGATCAACTGTATCAAAAGCCTTAGAGAGATCAATATAGCCAGTACTGGTAATAATTTAATATTAATTATCTTATTATTTAGTGTTTCTCTTTTCTCTATTTTCTTTCTCTCTGCATTGTTGGGAAGGGCCTGTCATTAAGCATTTCATAGTTAGGCCACACCTTTTGATTTCTGTCTTATTTTTGTGCATCATGCCTCCAAGATCACTCCATTGAAAATCACCCATTTTACTGAATCAAATCAAATCAAATGTATTTATATAGCCCTTCGTACATCAGCTGATATCTCAAAGTGCTGTACAGAAACCCAGCCTAAAACCCCAAACAGCAAGCAATGCAGGTGTAGAAGCACCGTGGCTAGAAAGAACTCCCTGAAAGGCCAAAACCTAGGAAGAAACCTAGAGAGGAACCAGGCTAGAGAGGAACCAGGCTATGAGGGGTGGCCAGTCCTCTTCTGGCTGTGCCGGGTGGAGATGATAACAGAACATGGCCAAGATGTTCAAATGTTAATAAATGACCAGCATGGTCAAATAATAATAATCACAGTAGTTGTCGAGGATGCAGCAAGTCAGCTCCGCAGGAGTAAATGTCAGTTGGCTTTTCATTGCCGATCATTAAGAGTGTCTCTAGAGAGTTGAAAACAGCAGGTCTGGAACAGGTAGCACGTCCGGTGAACAGGTCAGGATTCCAGAGCCGCAGGCAGAACAGTTGAAACTGGAGCAGCAGCACAGCCAGGTGGATGGGGACAGCAAGGCATCACCATGCCAGGTAGTCCTGAGGCATGGTCCTAGGGCTCAGGTCCTCCGAGAGAGAAAAAGACAGAGAGATAGAGAGAATTAGAGAGAGCATACTTAAATTCACACTGGACACCGGATAAGACAGGAGAAGTACTCCAGATATAACAAACTGACCCTAGCCCCCCGACACATAAACTACTGCAGCATAAAAACTGGAGGCTGAGACAGGAGGGGTCAGGAAACACTGGGGCCCCATCCGATGATACCCCTGATACCCCTGCACAGGGCCAAACAGGAAGCATATAACCCCACCCACCTTGACAAAGCACAGCCCCCACACCACTAGAGGGATATCTTCAACCACCAACTTACCATCCTGAGACAAGGCCGAGTTTAGCACACAAAGATCTCCACCACGGCACAACCCAAGGGGGGACGCCAACCCAGACAGGAAGATCACATCAGTGACTCAACCCACTCAAGTGACACACCCCTCCTAGGGACGGCATGAAAGAGCACAAGTAAGCCAGTGACTCAGCCCCTGTAATAGGGTTAGAGGCAGAGAATCCCAGTGGAGAGAGGGGAACCGGCCAGGCAGAGACAGCAAGGGCGGTTCGTTGCTCCAGTGCCTTTCCGTTCACCTTCACACTCCTGGGCCAGACTACACTCAATCATATGACCCACTGAAGAGATGAGTCTTCAGTAAAGACTTAAAGATTGAGACCGAGTCTGCGTCTCTCACACGGGTAGGCAGACCATTCCATAAAAATGGAGCTCTATAGGAGAAAGCCCTGCCTCCAGCTGTTTGCTTAGAAATTCTAGGGACAATAAGGAGGCCTGCATCTTGTGACCATAGTCTACGTGTAGGTATGTACGGCAGGACCAAATCAGAGAGATAGGTAGGAGCAAGCCCATGTAATGCTTTGTAGGTTAGCAGTAAAACCTTGAAATCAGCCCTTGCCTTAACAGGAAGCCAGTGTAGGGAGGCTAGCACTGGGGTAACATGATCAAATTTTGGGGTTCTAGTCAGGATTCTAGCAGCCGTATATAGCACTAACTGAAGTTTATTTAGTGCTTTATCCGGGGAGCCGGAATGTAAAGCAATGCAGTAGTCTAACCTAGAAGTAACAAAAGCATTGATTAATTTTTCTGCATAATTTTTGGACAGAAAATTGCTGATTTTTGCAATGTTACGTAGATGGAAAAAAACTGTCCTTGAAACAGTCTGATATGTTTGTCAAAAGAGGGATCAGGGCCCAGAGTAACGCCGAGGTCCTTCACAGTTTTATTTGAGATGACTGTACAACCATCAAGATTAATTGTCATATTCAGCAGATCTCTTTGTTTCTTGGGACCTAGAACAAGCATCTCTGTTTTGTCCGAGTTTAAAAGTAGAAAGTTTGCAGCCATCCACTTCCTTATGTCTGAAACACATGCTTCTAGCGAGGGCAATTTTGGGGCTTCACCATGTTTCATTGAAATGTACAGCTCTGTGTCATCCACATAGCAGTGAATGTTAACATTATGTTTTTGAGTGACATCCCCAAGAGGGAAAATATATAGTGAAAACAATAGTGGTCGTAAAAGGGAACCTTGAGCAACACCGAAATTTACAGTTGATTTGTCAGAGGACAAACCATTCACAGAGACAAACTGATATCTTTCCGACAGATAAGATCTAAACCAGGCCAGAACTTGTCCATGTAGACCAATTGTGGTCTACACTGAAGATCACCCATTTCTACTGAAAAACACCCATTGTACTGAAAATCACCCATTTTTACTGAAACTCACCCATTGTACTGAAGATCACCCATTGTACTGAAGATCACCCATTGTACTGAAGATCACCCATTGTACTGAAACTCACCCATTGTACTGAAAATCACCCATTGTACTGAAAATCACCCATTGTACTGAAGATCACCCATTGTACTGAAGATCACCCATTGTACTGAAGATCACCCATTGTAATGAAAATGTTACTAAATTGATAGATAACGGCTGAACAATGTGTTTTTTTTTACAGGAAGGTTAATAGGTACTATTTTAGAAATAATCATTTGACAAAATGTTTTTATTAAAAGGTTCATTAAAGTTCAGGAACTCTTATATTATTATTTGTATTCAATGTTTTCAACCTTTATCACAAAATAAACAAGTATAAGGTAATACTCTGTCTGTGTGAAGTTTTAAAAGAGGCCATGACTCTGTGTAGCCTAGCACATTGCAAGGTCAACTGGATTTGAATATAAATAGGTTCTAGGGAGGATTTCTTCTGCAATAGCAACCTGCACTAGTACAGATAAATAAAGAGTGGATAGAATCCACAGAGACTCAAATCTCACTCTGCATTGCAGTATTTACGTCACAGCATTTAAGCAAATGCCTTTCTCTTTTCCAATTGTGGAATAATTTCATTCCCAGAAACCGCCCAAATGCGTGAAGAGTCTGTTGGACCAACGTGTCAAACTTGGCCCTTTGTTAGCCAATAGAGAGAGCCGGGAGAAACTCACGGTGCAGAGGCATTGGCTGAATCTACAGACCAATCATCTCCCTTAGCAGGTAGATTATTCTAGTTTGACACTTGTGTCCATTTGAAGATTAAGTAGATTGAGTAATCATTTTTGGGGGGTTTGTGATATGAATGGCAAAATCAGACATTCCTGTCTAGTACCTGCCTGATTTATAGACAGCCATAGAGATATTACATACACATACAGGGTGTGCTTTGTTGATTGTTTTTTCCCTATAGACATTGACAACATAATGTAGCCCTATAGCACATAACGTAGACTGTAGAACATAATGTAGACTACAGAACATAATGTAGACTATAGAACATAATGTAGACTATATAACATAATGTAGACTGTAGAACATAATGTAGACTATATAACATAATGTAGACTATAGAACATAATGTAGACTATAGCACATAACGTAGACTGTAGAACAATGTAGACTATAGAACATAATGTAGACTATAGAACATAATGTAGACTATATAACATAATGTAGACTATAGAACATAACGTAGACTGTAGAACAATGTAGACTATAGAACATAATGTAGACTATAGAACATAACGTAGACTATATAACATAATGTAGACTATAGAACATAATGTAGCCCTATAGCACATAACGTAGACTATATAACATAATGTAGACTATAGAACATAATGTAGACGATATAACACAATGTAGACTATAGAACATAATGTAGACTATAGAAAATAATGTAGACTATAGCACATAACGTAGACTATATAACATAATGTAGACTATAGAACATAATGTAGACTACAGAACATAATGTAGACTAAAGAACATAATGTAGCCCTATAGCACATAACGTAGACATTGACAACATAATGTAGCCCTATAGCACATAACGTAGACTATATAACATAATGTAGACTATAGAACATAATGTAGACTATATAACATAACGTAGACTATATAACATAATGTAGACTATAGAACATAATGTAGACTATAAAACATAATGTAGACCTGTAGATTATAATGTAGACTACAGAACATAATGTAGACTATAGAACATAATGTAGCCCTATAGCACATAACGTAGACTATATAACATAACGTAGACTATATAACATAATGTAGACTATAGAACATAATGTAGACTATAAAACATAATGTAGACCTGTAGATTATAATGTAGACTACAGAACATAATGTAGACTATAGAACATAATGTAGACTATAAAACCTGTAGACCTGTAGACCTGTAGATTATAATGTAGACTACAGAACATAATGTAGACTATAGAACATAATGTAGACTATAGCACATAACGTAGACTACAGAACATATTGTAGACTATAGAACATAATGTAGACTATAAAACATAATGTAGACCTGTAGATTATAATGTAGACTACAGAACATAACGTAGACTATATAACATAATGTAGACTATAGAACATAATGTAGACTATATAACATAATGTAGACTGTAGAACATAATGTAGACTATAAAACATAATGTAGACTATAGAACATAATGTAGCCCTATAGCACATAACGTAGACTATATAACATAACGTAGACTATATAACATAATGTAGACTATAGAACATAATGTAGACTATAAAACATAATGTAGACCTGTAGATTATAATGTAGACTACAGAACATAATGTAGACTATAGAACATAATGTAGACTATAGCACATAACGTAGACTACAGAACATATTGTAGACTATAGAACATAATGTAGACTATAAAACATAATGTAGACCTGTAGATTATAATGTAGACTACAGAACATAATGTAGACTATAGAACATAATGTAGACTATAGAACATAATGTAGACTATAGCACATAACGTAGACTATATAACATAATGTAGACTATAGAACATAATGTAGACTATAAAACATAATGTAGACCTGTAGATTATAATGTAGACTACAGAACATAATGTAGACTATAGAACATAATGTAGACTATAGAACATAATGTAGACTATAGCACATAACGTAGACTATAGAACATAATGTAGACTATAGAACATAATGTAGACTATAGAACATAATGTAGACTATAGCACATAATGTAGACTATATAACATAATGTAGACTATAGAACATAATGTAGACTATAGAACATAATGTAGACCTGTTGAACATAATGTAGACTTCTATGTTGTCTTCCTATCCACTACCGTCAACATGAGGTGAATTCTCTCCATGACTGCCTATGGGCTAAGATGACAACCAGCTAGTTATTGTTGTTGTTGGTGCAAAGAGGGAATTATTGTCCTAAAAGGTTTCCATTTGCACTGACTCACTGATGATAAAAGGAAATGCGTTGTGATGTACAGTGTTCTATGTAATGCTATACATTCAGCCGACTACGCCATTTTCTCTCGTTACCCATTTCCCTATAATTAATATGTTGTGTCATACATGAAGTATAATATAATATAATATGCATGTATAAATTACTATTAATTCACTGGGGGTGAATCTAATGGCTTATTTGCCTGCTACAGTCTTCCCTGTCCTCCCTTGTATCCGGGCAGATTTCCCCCTGTGCTTTTCTTAGTGGAGCAATTAGTGCTGGTACAATAAGGCCAAATGACACTTACTGCTTGTCATTCAATCAGTGTGCGTGTGTGTATGTGTGCATGTGTGTGTGTGTGTGTGTGTCTCTGTGTGTTTGCCATTCTCTTAATCACCACAACGCCACCATTCCAACCTCCAGAGGCTTCCAGAGCTTTAGCACAGAGAGAGAGAGACACAGACACACACACACACACACACACAAACGCACATACACACACAGAGAGCTCCAACGAGCCTCCCTTTACAGCAATCAAGCCTGTTGTAATCAATTAAGATCATGGTCTGAACGAGGGAACAGGTGGCTGTAAATGTTAATAGATTCTTCTATATCCACGAGGGTTACACAAGATGAATATTGAACACGCTCAACTTGATCTGAGAGAGGATTGGGGCTGCCTCAGGGGTTGCCTCGGTGCCTGTCTGTATATCTGACAAGATAAAGCAACATGGACTGATGCAGGGATGGAAATGAAGCCAGTCCGCTTGCCAGAGGCTAGTACTATTCCGACTAGGCTAGTAGAAAATGTATCAGGGTTCAGCCTAGCAAGCCAGTGAAATGTTGTCTATTCAAACATCGCATGGGTCCGAATGTTACCCGGGCTAGTAGAAATCTAAGAATACAAGCACGGCAGGCCAGGGACACAACATCTGGATGGCCTGGAAGTGAAGGTTTGTGGTTCTACATGCTTAAAGTCTCTGATGCGCCTCTTTCTTAATTGTCTTTGTTTCATTCCTTGCAACCTGTTTCCAATGTTCCTCCCCTATCCTCTGACCTTCTCCTCCAATACCTGCTGAGAAGCCGCGGGGAGAGAAACGCAGGAATCGAGCCAAAGAAGAAAAAACATTGAGAAAGAGATCATTAGATTGGCCCAGACCTGACTAAACTATCCCAGAAAAACAATGAGAAAGAGATCGTTAGATTTGCCCAGACCTGACTAAACTATCCCAGAAAAACTCAGCTCAATGCTGCTCCACCCCTGCTTCAGGCAGACAGGAAATGAATCTCGGTCGCTGGTGGAGAAGGGCAATCGCAAATTGCAACCAATTACCTATTTAGTGCACTACTTTTGCCCAGGCCATATAGAGTTCCCATAGAGCTCTAGTCAAAAGTAGTGCACTTCCTAGGTCATAGGGTGCCATTTGGGATGTATGATGCAAGGCAGCAGCACGTAGATCAGACTGGATCAGACTGGACTGGATGCATTGGCAGCTGTGTCGTGTGAATTCTAATTGGTTTATTTGCATGTTAACAGGCTCACTCTCCTCTGCAGATGGCACACTTGGCCATTGTGTGCGTGTGCGTGCGTGCGTGCGTGTGTGTGTGTGCGTGTGTGTGTGCGCGCGTGCGTACGTGCGCGTGTGTGTGTGTGTGTGTGTGTGTGCGTGTGCGTGCGTGTGTGTGCATGCGTGCGCGTGTGTGTGTGTGCGTGTGCGTGCGTGTGTGTGTGCGTGTGCGTGCGTGCGCGTGTGTGTGCGTGTGCGTGCGTGCGCGTGCGCGTGCGTGTGTGTGTGTGTGTGTGCACATCTGGCAGTAACACGAGACATGTTTGAGTCAATGTGACAGTCGTTAAACATAGATAGCATTCCTTCACAGTCTCACAGGCACCAGGGTCTACTAGGTAACGAATGTGTCACAAATGCCACCCTATTCCCTAATGGGTCCCGGCCAGAAGTAGTGCACTATGTAGGGAATAGGGTTTCCATTTGGGATGCACTCACAACTGACTGCTCCTGGGTTTCAGAAAGTTTTTTTTACTAATCAGAGCGTTCAGTACTGTCGGTGTCTGTTTGCACGAAGTAGAACCAATGACACGATGGCAGAACTGGAGGGATATGAAGAGTTGTGTTTGACACGTCTACAGATCACGTGTCTCTCTATTTTTGTTTTGTAACCTTTAACCTTTGACGAGAGAAAGGAGATGTTGGTTCAGAAGAAGAAGAAAGACTGTTGACTCTGTTGAATCGATGAACGTCGTCTTATTAAATGACATCATTCTGCACGATTAGATACAGAGGCATCCATGACAAATACATGTAGAATATATATATATATATATATATATGATTTTTTTTGAATGTTCAATTTAATTACCGGTAGTAACTTATTATTTTTAAACTAGGACATTCACATACCCTTATACATTAAAACCCTTTTCATAATATGCTATAGATATATTTACATAATGTCAACATGTCCGTTTCCAAAACACCGGATTTAACAAGTGATTTAACAAGAGATTTAACAAGTGATTTAGCAAGTGATTTAACAAGTGATTTAACAAGTGACATCAATAAGAGATCCTCTCAGCTGGATTAAACTGGTCAGTCTTTGTCATTGGAAAGAGCAGGTGTTCTTAATGTTTTGTCCACTCAGTGTTTATTTAGTCTAGAAGAAGTCTGGGTAGTTACACATAATTATGCACCTTCACTACCGTTATGGAGATACTGTAATCCTTAATTGGATTTTGGAAACTTCTGAGCTGCTCTAAGAGATAATCAAAATGTTATTGTTTTGTAATATATTGTGCAATACTTGTAACTTGTTTTGCGTCCAGTGTAGCTCAGTTAGAAGAGCATAGTGCTTGCAACACCAGGGGTTCTGGGTTCGATTCCCACAGGGGACCAGTATGAACGTGTCTGCACTCACTAACTGTAAATCACTCTGGATGAGAGGCTCTGCTAAATAACTAAGATGTAAATGTAAAATGTTTGGAGATTGAATCGAAGCCCAGATGGAATCCCTCCTCTTCCTGACAGGATTTTTATCATGAAGATTTTGTTTCTCTTATCTAAGCTGTTTCAGTGAAAAGACATGATTTATATTTTACACATTTAAAGATTTGTCAAGCCTAGCCATCTGCATAGTGGGGTAGATGAGGTCAGTACAACATAGTGGGGTAGATGAGGTCAGTACAACATAGTGGGGTAGATGAGGTCAGTACAACATAGTGGGGTAGATGAGGTCAGTACAACATAGTGGGGTAGATGAGGTCAGTACAACATAGTGGGGTAGATGAGGTCAGTACAACATAGTGGGGTAGATGAGGTCAGTACAACATAGTGGGGTAGATGAGGTCAGTACAACATAGTGGGGTAGATGAGGTCAGTACAACATAGTGGGGTAGATGAGGTCAGTACAACATAGTGGGGTAGATGAGGTCAGTACAACATAGTGGGGTAGATGAGGTCAGTACAACATAGTGGGGTAGATGAGGTCAGTACAACATAGTGGGGTAGATGAGGTCAGTACAACATAGTGGGGTAGATGAGGTCAGTACAACATAGTGGGGTAGATGAGGTCAGTACAACATAGTGGGGTAGATGAGGTCAGTACAACATAGTGGGGTAGATGAGGTCAGTACAACATAGTGGGGTAGATGAGGTCAGTACAACATAGTGGGGTAGATGAGGTCAGTACAACATAGTGGGGTAGATGAGGTCAGTACAACATAGTGGGGTAGATGAGGTCAGTACAACATAGTGGGGTAGATGAGGTCAGTACAACATAGTGGGGTAGATGAGGTCAGTACAACATAGTGGGGTAGATGAGGTCAGTACAACATAGTGGGGTAGATGAGGTCAGTACAACATAGTGGGGTAGATGAGGTCAGTACAACATAGTGGGGTAGATGAGGTCAGTACAACATAGTGGGGTAGATGAGGTCAGTACAACATAGTGGGGTAGATGAGGTCAGTACAACATAGTGGGGTAGATGAGGTCAGTACAACATAGTGGGGTAGATGAGGTCAGTACAACATAGTGGGGTAGATGAGGTCAGTACAACATAGTGGGGTAGATGAGGTCAGTACAACATAGTGGGGTAGATGAGGTCAGTACAACATAGTGGGGTAGATGAGGTCAGTACAACATAGTGGGGTAGATGAGGTCAGTACAACATAGTGGGGTAGATGAGGTCAGTACAACATAGTGGGGTAGATGAGGTCAGTACAACATAGTGGGGTAGATGAGGTCAGTACAACATAGTGGGGTAGATGAGGTCAGTACAACATAGTGGGGTAGATGAGGTCAGTACAACATAGTGGGGTAGATGAGGTCAGTACAACATAGTGGGGTAGATGAGGTCAGTACAACATAGTGGGGTAGATGAGGTCAGTACAACATAGTGGGGTAGATGAGGTCAGTACAACATAGTGGGGTAGATGAGGTCAGTACAACATAGTGGGGTAGATGAGGTCAGTACAACATAGTGGGGTAGATGAGGTCAGTACAAGACACTTCTTTATCCCATGATGCATTTGATGTTATGGTATTGACATTGTTACAGTGTTATGGTATTGACGTTGTGACAGTGTTATGGTATTGACATTGTTACAGTGTTATGGTATTGACGTTGTGACAGTGTTATGGTATTGACATTGTTACAGTGTTATGGTATTGACGTTGTGACAGTGTTATGGTATTGACATTGTTACAGTGTTATGATATTGACGTTGTGACAGTGTTATGGTATTGACATTGTTACAGTTTATGGTATTGACGTTGTGACAGTGTTATGGTATTGACATTGTTACAGTGTTATGGTATTGACGTTGTGACAGTGTTATGGTATTGACATTGTTACAGTGTTATGGTATTGACGTTGTGACAGTGTTATGGTATTGACATTGTTACAGTGTTATGGTATTGACGTTGTGACAGTGTTATGGTATTGACATTGTTACAGTGTTATGATATTGACGTTGTGACAGTGTTATGGTATTGACATTGTTACAGTGTTATGATATTGACATTGTTACAGTGTTATGGTATTGACATTGTGACAGTGTTATGATATTGACATTGTTTTAATGTTATGGTTTTGACATTGTTTTAATGTTATAATATTGACATTGTTTTAATGTTATGGTATTGACATTGTTACAGTGTTATGATATTGACGTTGTTTTAATGTTATAATATTGACATTGTATGTCTAGCCTACTTTTACTTCACAGCCACTTGGGGATCTACTGTATCATTAGTCTATATATATATATATATATATAATTTAACACACACACACAGATATACTGAGTATATATATATATATATATATATATATATATATATATACTCAGTATATCTGTGTGTGTGTGTTAAATTAGGTGGTATACACAGTCAATAACCAGTTTATTAGGTACACCCTTTGTCTCCAGAATACTTTGGGGCGTGGAAACGTTGTTCAATTGGTATCATGGGACCTAAATTGAATTTTTCATGTTCGCTGAATAAAACAGGTGTCGACTTGAGAGGATTTCCTACGAGCCTTTCCCAACAACGGGTTAAAAAATATATAAAAAATATAAATAATGAAATGGTACAGGAAAGGGGGATAAACTGAAATGTCTCTTCCGCATTTAACCCAACAACTCTGAATCAGAGAGGGGGGTCTGCCTTAATCGACATCCACGTCATCGGCTCACGGGGAACATTGGGTTAACTGCCTTGTCCAGGTGCAGAACGACAGTACCAGATCAATGTGGAGCTGTATACAGGGAGTACCAGATCAAAGTGGAGCTATATACAGGAAGCACCAGATCAATGTGGAGCTATATACAGGAAGTACCAGATTAAAGTGGAGCTATATACAGGAAGTACCAGATCAATGTGGAGCTATATACAGGAAGTACCAGATCAAAGTGGAGCTATATACAGGAAGCACCAGATCAATGTGGAGCTATATACAGGAAGTAACAGATCAATGTGGAGCTATATACAGGGAGTACCAGTACCAGATCAATGTGGAGCTATATACAGGAAGTACCAGTACCAGATCAATGTAGAGCTATATACAGGAAGTACCAGATCAAAGTGGAGCTATATACAGGAAGTACCAGATCAATGTAGAGCAATGTAGAGCTCTAAAGTTCCGGCGCCGACAGAGATGGCCGCCTCGCTTCGCGTTCCTAGGAAACTATGCAGTTTTTTGTTTTTTTACGTGTTATTTCTTACACTAGTACCCCAGGTCATCTTAGGTTTCTTTACATACAGCCGACAAGAACTACTGAATATAAGATCAGCGTCAACTCACCATCAGTACGACCAAGAATATGTTTTTCGCGACGCGGATCCTGTGTTCTGCCTTACAACCAGTGTAACGGAGTGGATCACATGCAGCGACCAAAAAAAAAACGACTCAGAAAAAGAGGGAAACGAAGCGGTCTTCTGGTCAGACTCCGGAGACGGGCACACCGTGCACCACTCCCTAGCATTCTTCTTGCCAATGTCCAGTCTCTTGACAACAAGGTTGATGAAATCCGAGCAAGGGTAGCATTCCAGAGGGACATCAGAGACTGTAACGTTCTCTGCTTCACGGAAACATGGCTAACTGGAGAGACGCAATCCGAAGCGGTGCAGCCAGCGGGTTTCTCCACGCATCGCGCCGACAGAAACAAACATCTTTCTGGTAAGAAGAGGGGCGGGGGCGTATGTCTTATGGCCAACGTGACATGGTGTGATGAAAGAAACATACAGGAACTCAAATCCTTCTGTTCACCTGATTTAGAATTCCTCACAATCAAATGTAGACCGCATTATCTACCAAGAGAATTCTCTTCGATTATAATCACAGCCGTATATATCCCCCAAGCAGACACATCGATGGCTCTGAACGAACTTTATTTAACTCTCTGCAAACTGGAAACGATTTATCCGGAGGCTGCATTCATTGTAGCTGGGGATTTTAACAAGGCTAATCTGAAAACAAGACTCCCTAAATTTTATCAGCATATCGATTGCGCAACCAGGGGTGGAAAGACCCTGGATCATTGTTACTCTAACTTCCGCGACGCATATAAGGCCCTGCCCCGCCCCCTTTCGGAAAAGCTGACCACGACTCCATTTTGTTGATCCCTGCCTACAGACAGAAACTAAAACAAGAAGCTCCCACGCTGAGGTCTGTCCAACGCTGGTCCGACCAAGCTGACTCCACACTCCAAGACTGCTTCCATCACGTGGACTGGGAGATGTTTCGTATTGCGTCAGACAACAACATTGACGAATACGCTGATACGGTGTGCGAGTTCATTAGAACATGCGTTGAAGATGTCGTTCCCATAGCAACGATTAAAACATTCCCTAACCAGAAACCGTGGATTGATGGCAGCATTCGTGTGAAACTGAAGGCACGAACCACTGCTTTTAATCAGGGCAAGGTGTCTGGTAACATGGCTGAATACAAACAGCGCAGCTATTCCCTCCGCAAGGCTATCAAACAAGCTAAGCGCCACTACAGAGACAAAGTAGAATCTCAATTCAACGGCTCAGACACAAGAGGTATGTGGCAGGGTCTACAGTCAATCACGGACTACAGGAAGAAACCCAGCCCAGTCACGGACCAGGATGTCTTGCTCCCAGGCAGACTAAATAACTTTTTGCCCGCTTTGAGGACAATACAGTGCCACTGACACGGCCTGCAACGGAAACATGCGGTCTCTCCTTCACTGCAGCCGAAGTGAGTAAGACATTTAAACGTGTTAACCCTCGCAAGGCTGCAGGCCCAGACGGCATCCCCAGCCGCGCCCTCAGAGCATGCGCAGACCAGCTGGCCGGTGTGTTTACGGACATATTCAATCAATCCCTATGCCAGTCTGCTGTTCCCACATGCTTCAAGAGGGCCACCATTGTTCCTGTTCCCAAGAAAGCTAAGGTAACTGAGCTAAACGACTACCGCCCCGTAGCACTCACATCCGTCATCATGAAGTGCTTTGAGAGACTAGTCAAGGACCATATCACCTCCACCCTACCTGACACCCTTGACCCACTCCAATTTGCTTACCGCCCAAATAGGTCCACAGACGATGCAATCTCAACCACACTGCACACTGCCCTAACCCATCTGGACAAGAGGAATACCTATGTGAGAATGCTGTTCATCGACTACAGCTCGGCATTCAACACCATAGTACCCTCCAAGCTCGTCATCAAGCTCGAGACCCTGGGTCTCGACCCCGCCCTGTGCAACTGGGTACTGGACTTCCTGACGGGCCGCCCCAGGTGGTGAGGGTAGGCAACAACATCTCCTCCCCGCTGATCCTCAACACTGGGGCCCCACAAGGGTGCGTTCTGAGCCCTCTCCTGTACTCCCTGTTCACCCACGACTGCGTGGCCATGCACGCCTCCAACTCAATCATCAAGTTTGCGGACGACACAACAGTGGTAGGCTTGATTACCAACAACGACGAGACGGCCTACAGGGAGGAGGTGAGGGCCCTCGGAGTGTGGTGTCAGGAAAATAACCTCACACTCAACGTCAACAAAACTAAGGAGATGATTGTGGACTTCAGGAAACAGCAGAGGGAACACCCCCATCCACATCGATGGAACAGTAGTGGAGAGGGTAGCAAGTTTTAAGTTCCTCGGCATACACATCACAGACAAACTGAATTGGTCCACTCACACAGACAGCATCGTGAGGAAGGCGCAGCAGCGCCTCTTCAACCTCAGGAGGCTGAAGAAATTCGGCTTGTCACCAAAAGCGCTCACAAACTTCTACAGATGCACAATCGAGAGCATCCTGGCGGGCTGTATCACCGCCTGGTATGGCAACTGCACCGCCCTCAACCGTAAGGCTCTCCAGAGGGTAGTGAGGTCTGCACAACGCATCACCGGGGGCAAACTACCTGCCCTCCAGGACACCTACACCACCCGATGCTACAGGAAGGCCATAAAGATCATCAAGGACATCAACCACCCGAGCCACTGCCTGTTCACCCCGCTGCCATCCAGAAGGCGAGGTCAGTACAGGTGCATCAAAGCTGGGACCGAGAGACTGAAAAACAGCTTCTATCTCAAGGCCATCAGACTGTTAAACAGCCACCACTAACATTGAGTGGCTACTGCCAACACACTGTCAATGACACTGACTCTACTCCAGCCACTTTAATCATGGGAATCGATGGGAAATGATGTAAATATATCACTAGCCAATTTAAACAATGCTACCTTATATAATGTTACTTACCCTACATTGTTCATCTCATATGCATACGTTGATACTGTACTCTATATCATCGACTGCATCCTTATGTAATACATGTATCACTAGCCACTTTAACTATGCCACTTGGTTTACATACTTATCTCATATGTATATACTGTACTCGATATCATCTACTGTATCTTGCCTATGCTGCTCTGTACCATCACTCATTCATATATCCTTATGTACATATTCTTTATCCCCTTACACTGTGTATGACAGTAGTTTTTTTTGGAATTGTTAGTTAGATTACTTGCTCGTTATTACTGCATTGTCGGAACTAGAAGCACAAGCATTTCGCTACACTCGCATTAACATCTGCTAACCATGTGTATGTGACAAATAAAATTTGATTTGATTTGATTTGATTTGATTTATACAGGAAGTACCAGATCAATGTGGAGCTATATACAGGGAGTACCAGTACCAGATCAATGTGGAGCTATATACAGGGAGTACCAGATCAATGTGGAGCTATATACAGGAAGTACCAGATCAATGTGGAGCTATATACAGGGAGTACCAGATCAATGTGGAGCTATATACAGGAAGTACCAGATCAATGTGGAGCTATATACAGGAAGTACCAGATCAATGTGGAGCTATATACAGGAAGTACCAGATCAATGTGGAGCTATATACAGGGAGTACCAGTACCAGATCAATGTGGAGCTATATACAGGGAGTACCAGATCAATGTGGAGCTATATACAGGGAGTACCAGATCAATGTAGAGCTATATACAGGAAGTACCAGATCAATGTGGAGCTATATACAGGGAGTACCAGATCAATGTGGAGCTATATACAGGGAGTACCAGTACCAGATCAATGTGGAGCCTAATACAGGAAGTACCAGATCAATGTGGAGCTATATACAGGAAGTACCAGATCAATGTGGAGCCATATACAGGAAGTACCAGATCAATGTGGAGCCATATACAGGGAGTACCAGATCAATGTAGAGCTATATACAGGAAGTACTGGTACCAGATCAATGTGGAGCTATATACAGGAAGTACTGGTACCAGATCAATGTGGAGCTATTTACAGGAAGTTCCAGATCAATGTGGATCTATATACAGGAAGTACCAGATCAATGTGGAGCTATATACAGGAAGTACCAGATCAATGTGGAGCTATATACAGGAAGTACCAGATCAATGTGGAGCTACATACAGGATATACCGGTACCAGATCAATGTGGAGCTATATACAGGAACTACTGGTACCAGATCAATGTGGAGCTATTTACAGGAAGTTCCAGATCAATGTGGATCTATATACAGGAAGTACTGGTACCAGATCAATGTGGAGCTATATACAGGAAGTACTGGTACCAGATCAATGTGGAGCTATATACAGGGTGTACCAGTACCAGATCAATGTGGAGCCTAATACAGGAAGTACCAGATCAATGTGGAGCTATATACAGGAAGTACTGGTACCAGATCAATGTGGAGCTATATACAGGAAGTACTGGTACCAGATCAATGTGGAGCTATTTACAGGAAGTTCCAGATCAATGTGGATCTATATACAGGAAGTACCAGATCAATGTGGAGCTATATACAGGAAGTACCAGATCAATGTGGAGCTATATACAGGAAGTACCAGATCAATGTGGAGCTACATACAGGATATACCGGTACCAGATCAATGTGGAGCTATATACAGGAAGTACTGGTACCAGATCAATGTGGAGCTATTTACAGGAAGTTCCAGATCAATGTGGATCTATATACAGGAAGTACTGGTACCAGATCAATGTGGAGCTATATACAGGAAGTACTGGTACCAGATCAATGTGGAGCTATATACAGGGTGTACCAGTACCAGATCAATGTGGAGCCTAATACAGGAAGTACCAGATCAATGTGGAGCTATATACAGGAAGTACTGGTACCAGATCAATGTGGAGCTATATACAGGAAGTACTGGTACCAGATCAATGTGGAGCTATTTACAGGAAGTTCCAGATCAATGTGGATCTATATACAGGAAGTACCAGATCAATGTGGAGCTATATACAGGAAGTACCAGATCAATGTGGAGCTACATACAGGATATACCGGTACCAGATCAATGTGGAGCTATATACAGGAAGTACCAGATCAATGTGGAGCTATATACAGAGAGTACCAGATCAATGTGGAGCTATATACAGAGAGTACCAGTACCAGATCAATGTGGAGCTACATACAGGATATACCGGTACCAGATCAATGTGCAGAGCTATTTATAGGAAGTTCCAGGGTAAAGTCAATGGGATCTATAAGGTATTTGAGGAAGTACCAGATCAATGTGGAGCTATATACAGGAAGTACCAGATCAATGTGGAGCTACATACAGGATATACATTCGGGTTAGGAGAAAAGGGGAACAATAGACCAGATCATGTGGAGCAATAGACCAGTTATACAGGGCATTTGGGTTACAGGGGGAACAATAACCAGTTATACAGGGCATTTGATCAATACAGTGGAGCTATATACAGGGCATTCGTACCAGAACAATGACCAGTTATACAGGAGCATTCGGGTATACAATAGACCAGTTATACCATTTGATAGACCAGTTATGTTTGGGTTAGCAATATATACAGATTTGAGTACCAATACCAGATCAATGTGGAGCTAACAATAAACCAGGATATACAGGGCATTCGGGTTAGGAGAAATGGGCAATAGACCAGTTATACAGGGCATTTGTTACAGAAAAGGGGAACAATAGACCAGTTATCAGGAAAAGATAATAGACCAGTAAGGGCATTTGGGTTAGGAGAAAAGTGGAACAATGGACCAGTTATACAGGGCATTGGGTTAGGAGAAAATGGGAACAATAGACCAGTTATACAGGGCATTCGGGTTAGGAGAAAAGGGGAACAATAGACCAGTTATACAGGGCATTTGGGTTAGGAGAAAAGGGGAACAATAGACCAGTTATACAGGGCATTCGGGTTAGGAGAAAAGGGGAACAATAGACCAGTTATACAGTGCATTTGGGTTAGGAGAAAAGGGGAACAATAGACCAGTTATACAGGGCATTCGGGTTAGGAGAAAAGGGGAACAATAGACCAGTTATACAGGGCATTCGGGTTAGGAGAAAAGGGGAACAATAGACCAGTTATACAGGGCATTCGGGTTAGGAGAAAAACAATAGACCAGACCAGTTATACAGTGCATTCGGGTTAGGAGAAAAGGGGAACAATAGACCAGTTATACAGGGCATTCGGGTTAGGAGAAAAGGGGAACAATAGACCAGTTATACAGGGCATTCGGGTTAGGAGAAAAGGGGAACAATAGACCAGTTGTACAGGGCATTCGGAAAATATTCAGACCCCTTTACTTTTTTCACATTTTGTTACGTTACAGCCTTATTCTAAAATTGATTAAATAAAACATTTTTACTCATCACCCTACACACAATATCCCATAATGACACATTTTATGTAAATGTGTAAAATATTTATTGTAAGTATTCAAATTAATAGTTATGCAAATACATAACTATTCAGACCCTTTGCTATGAGACTTGAAATTGAGTTCAGGTGCGTCCTGTTTCCATTTATCCTCTTTGAGATGTTTATACAACTTCATTGGAGTCCACCTGTGGTCATTTCTTTTGATTGGACATGGAAAGGTGCACACCTGTCTATATAAAGTTCCCACAGTTGACAGTGCATGTCAGAAAAAAAAAACAAGCCATGAGGTCGAAGGAAATGTCTGTAGAACTCCGAGACAGAAATGTGTCGAGGAACAGATCTGGGAAAGGGTACCAAAACATTTCTGCAGCATTGAAGGTCACCAAGAACACAGTGGCCTCCATCATTCTTAAATGGAAGAAGTTTGAAACCACCAAGACTCTTCCCAGAGCTGGCCGCCCGGACAAACTGAGCAATCAGGGGAGAAGGCCCTTGGTCCGGGAGGTGACCAAGAACCCGATGGTCACTCTGACAGAGCTCCAGAGTTCTGTGGAGATGGGAGAACCTTCCAGAAGGAGAACCTTCTCTGCAGCACACCACCAATCAGGCCTTTATGGCCAGAAGGAAGCCACTCCTCAGTTAAAGGCACATGACAGCCCACTTGGCGTTTACCAAAAGGCACCTAAAGGACTCTTAGACCATGAGCAACAAGATTCTCTGGTCTGATGAAACCAAGACTGAATTATTTGGCCTCAATGCCAGCGTCACATCTAGAGGAAACCTGGCACCATCTCTACGGTGAAGCACTGTGGTGGCAGCATCATGCTGTGGGGATGTTTTTCAGCGGAAGGGACTGGGAGACTAGTCAGGATCGAGGGAAAGGTGAATGGAGCAAAGTACAGAGAAATCCTTGATGAAGACCTGCTCAGGATCATAGACTGGGTGAAGGTTCACCTTCTAAACAGGACAACGACCCTAAGCACAAAGCCAAGACAATGCAGGAGTGGCTTCGGGGCAAGTCTCTGAATGTCCTTGAGTGGCCCAGCCAAAGCCCGGACTTGAACCCGGGCTTTGGCTGGGTTCAACCTGAAAATAGACCTGAAAATAGCTTTGCAGCAACGCTCCCCATCCAACCTGTCAGAGCCTGAGAGGATCTGCAGAGAAGAATGTGAGAAACTCCCCAAATACAGGTGTGCCAAGCTTGTAGCGTCATAACCAAAAAGACACAATGCTGTAATCGCTGCCAAAGGTGCTTCAATAAAGTACTGAGTAAAGGGTCTGAATACTTATGTAAATGTGATATTTCTGTTTTTTTATATTTAATACATTTACAGAAATGTCTAAAAAACTGTTTTTGTTTTGTCGTTATGGGTTATTGTGTATAGCTTAATGAGGGGAGGAAAAAAACGATTGAATGCATTTTAGAATAAGGCTGTAATGTAACACAAGGTGGAAAAATCATGGGGTTTGAAAACTTTCCGAATGCCACTGTATGTTGCTAAATCAGGTGTTATATACACTGAGTGCACAAAACATTAAGAACACCTGCTCTTTCCATGACATAGACTGACCAGGTGAATCCAGGTGAAAGCTATGATCCCTTATTGATGTCACTTGTTAAATCCACTTCAATCAGTGGTGATGAAGGGGAGGAGACACGTTAAAGATGAAGGGGAGGAGACACGTTAAAGATGAAGGGGAGGAGACACATTAAAGATGAAGGGGAGGAGACACGTTGAAGAAGGATTTATAAGCCCTGAGACAATGGAGACATGGACTGTGTATGTGTGCCATTCAGAGGGTGAACGGGCAAGACAAAGTATATTGACGTGTCTTTGAACAGGGTTTAGTAGTAGGTTCCAGGCGCACCGGTTAATGTCAAGAACTGCAAAGCTGCTGGGTTTTTCACTCTCAACAGTTTCCCCTGTGTATCAAGAATGGTTACACCACCCAAAAAGGACATCCAGCCAACTTGACACAAAAGTGGGACGCATTGGAGCCAACATGGGCCAGCATCCCTGTGAAACACTTTCAACACCTTGTAGAGTCCATGCTCCGACGAATTGAAGCTCTTTTGAGGGTAAAGGGGGGTGCAAATCAATATTAGGAAGGTGTTCTTAATGTTTTGTACACTCAGTGTGAATGTGTTAAATCTGGTGGTCATACATGGCTTTGTTAGTGGCTCTAGCAAAACAAGGTTCTGGGTTCAATTCCCACAGGAACCACATGTACATTGTAAACATGTGTCCTCTCCCCTGACTATGTTTCAGAGCATTAAGGTGAGCTGGCAGCCCCCTCCTCCCAACAGCCAGAACGGGTTCATCACCGGCTACAAGCTCCGACACCGGAAGACCGGCCGACGAGGAGACCAGGAAGCCATCGAACCTAACAACTTCTGGTACCTGTTCACAGGTGAGTCTCCTGGTACCTGTTCACAGGTGAGTCTCCTGATACCTGTTCACAGGTGAGTCTCCTGGTACCTGTTCACAGGTGAGTCTCCTGGTACCTGTTCACGGCTGAGTCTCCTGGTACCTGTTCACAGGTGAGTCTCCTGATACCTGTTTACAGGTGAGTCTCCTGATACCTGTTCACAGGTGAGTCTCCTGGTACCTGTTCACGGGTGAGTCTCCTGGTACCTGTTCACAGGTGAGTCTCCTGGTACCTGTTCACAGGTGAGTCTCCTGGTACCTGTTTACAGGTGAGTCTCCTGGTACCTGTTTACAGGTGAGTCTCCTGGTACCTGTTTACAGGTGAGACGTATGGTACCTGTTCACAGGTGAGTCTCCTGGTACCTTTTACAGGTGAGTCTCCTGGTACCTGTTTACAGGTGAGACGTATGGTACCTGTTCACAGGTGAGTCTCCTGATACCTGTTTACAGGTGAGTCTCCTGGTACCTGTTTACAGGTGAGTCTCCTGGTACCTGTTTACAGGTGAGTCTCCTGGTACCTGTTTACAGGTGAGACGTATGATACCTGTTTACAGGTGAGTCTCCTGGTACCTGTTTACAGGTGAGTCTCCTGATACCTGTTTACAGGTGAGTCTCCTGCTACCTGTTTACAGGTGAGTCTCCTGATACCTGTTTACAGGTGAGTCTCCTGATACCTGTTTACAGGTGAGTCTCCTGGTACCTGTTTACAGGTGAGTCTCCTGCTACCTGTTTACAGGTGAGTCTCCTGATACCTGTTTACAGGTGAGTCTCCTGATACCTGTTTACAGGTGAGTCTCCTGATACCTGTTTACAGGTGAGTCTCCTGGTACCTGTTTACAGGTGAGTCTCCTGGTACCTGTTTACAGGTGAGACGTATGGTACCTGTTCACAGTTGAGTCTCCTGGTACCTGTTCACAGGTGAGTCTCCATGTACCTGTTTACAGGTGAGTCTCCTGGTACCTGTTTACAGGTGAGACGTATGGTACCAGTTTACAGGCGAGACGTATGGTACCAGTTTACAGGTGAGACGTATGGTAGTGCCTGGGGAAAGTATTCATTTCCCTTGACTGATTCCACATTTTGTCGTGTTGGACTGAATTCAAAATGGATTCATAATAACCATAATAACCACCGTACAGGTCGGAGATTTTATTTTACCAGGTAAGTTGACTGAGGACACATTCTCATTTACAGCAACAACCTGGGGAATAGTTACAGGGGAGAGGAATGATCCAATTGTAAGCTGGGGATGATTAGGTGACCATGGTGGTTTTGAGGGGACACCAGGGTTAATATCCCTACTATTACGATAAGTGCCATGGGATCTTTAATGACCTCAGAGAGTCAAGACACCCGTTTAACGTCCCATCCAAAAGACGGCATCCTATACAGGGCAGTGTCCCCAATCACTGCCCATGGGCATTTTTTAGACCAGAGGATAGAGTGCCTCCTACTGGCCCTCCAACACCACTTCCAGCAGCATCTGGTCTCCCATCCAGGAACTGACCAGGACCAACCCTGCTTAGCTTCAGAAGCAAGCCAGCAGCATCTGGTCTCCCATCCAGGGACTGACCAGGACCAACCCTGCTTAGCTTCAGAAGCAAGCCAGTAGCCTCTGGTCTCCCATCCAGGGACTGACCAGGACCAACCCTTCTTAGCTTCAGAAGCAAGCCAGTAGCCTCTGGTCTCCCATCCAGGGACTGACCAGGACCAACCCTTCTTAGCTTCAGAAGCAAGCCAGTAGCCTCTGGTCTCCCATCCAGGAACTGACCAGGACCAACCCTTCTTAGCTTCAGAAGCAAGCCAGCAGTGGTATGCAGGACGGGATGCTGCTGAGATAAATAAAAAACGATAATAAATACCAATTGTTCTCAGCCTCAGTTCTCATGCACGACCTTGGCCTTTTGCATTTTGAAACATCCCCCAAAATGAAAACCATATATGGTCACGATCCTCCATTTTAAAGCCCGTGTTGGAATACACAACGCCGTACCATGAAATAGCCGACGACGGCGCAACAGAAAACTAAAAATACTACAAAAATAAAAACTTGTCTGAGACTGAAATTGAGGTTGAGTGCAATCAAAATGTTTTATTTGAAAAACAACAAACTACAAAGAGATGAACCATTGGGGCAATTCAAGTTGCTTTTAACAGTTTAACAATTAATTCAAATGAGTAGTTAACGCTCACCAATAAGTCATCCATCCTCAGCCGCTCCCTCCTCAGAGGGGGTGTCGGCCAACAACACATAACCCATCACCTGCATGTTAAGAGCTTTTTTCTGTTCACATAGTTGAACTCGTTTTATGGATGGTGTTTCTATGGCGATGTGGTGGGCCATCTATTGCTCTGTTCGTAGGTTGCTTGGAAACTCATTGATGGCAAAGAAACCCCTCTTGACTTCAACCTTGTTGTGTGATGGTGAATGGAAATTGTGTGTTAATGTTTGTTTTACTGATGATTTAAATCCAAAACATTGGCTCATCGAGGAATGTGAGATGCCGATCGGGCTCCCGCTGAAAAGTGTCCTTTGACAAAAACCTGAGGGTGGATCTATATAGGGAATAGGGTTCCATAGGGCTCTGGTCTGAAGTAGTGCACTATATATAGGGAATAGGGTTCCATAGGGCTCTGGTCTAAAGTAGTGCAATATATAAAGTAGTGCACTATATATAGGGATATAGGGTAGGGTTCCATAGGGCTCTGGTCTGAAGTAGGTCACTATATATAGGGAATAGGGTTCCATAGGGCTCTGGTCTGAAGTAGTGCACTATATATAGGGAATAGGGTTCCATAGGGCTCTGGTCTAAAGTCACTCTATATAGGAATAGGGTTCACTCTGGTCTAAAGTATGCACTAGGGAATAGGGTTCCATAGGGCTCTGGTCTGAAGTAGGTCACTCTATATAGGGAATAGGGTTCCATAGGGCTCTGGTCTAAAGTAGGGCTCTGGTCACACTATATATAGGGAATAGGGTTCCATAGGGCTCTGGTCTGAAGTAGGTCACTATATATAGGGAATAGGGTTCCATAGGGCTCTGGTCTAAAGTAGTGCACTATATATAGGGAATAGGGTTCCATAGGGCTCTGGTCTGAAGTCTATATATAGGGAATAGGGTTCCATAGGGCTCTGGTCTAAAGTAGTGCTATATATAGGGAATAGGGTTCCATAGGGCTCTCTGGTCTAAAGTAGTGCACTATATATAGGGAATAGGGTTCCATAGGGCTCTGGTCTGAAGTAGGTCACTATATATAGGGAATAGGGTTCCATAGGGCTCTGGTCTAAAGTAGTGCACTATATATAGGGAATAGGGTTCCATAGGGCTCTGGTCTGAAGTAGGTCACTATATATAGGGAATAGGGTTCCATAGGGCTCTGGTCTAAAGTAGTGCACTATATATAGGGAATAGGGTTCCATAGGGCTCTGGTCTGAAGTAGGTCACTATATATAGGGAATAGGGTTCCATAGGGCTCTGGTCTAAAGTAGGTCACTCTGGTCTGAAGTAGGTCACTAGGGAATAGGGTTCCATAGGGCTCTGGTCTGAAGTAGGTCACTATATATAGGGAATAGGGTTCCATAGGGCTCTGGTCTGGTCTAAAGTAGTTCCATAGCACTATATATAGGGAATAGGGTTCCATAGGGCTCTGGTCTGTAGGTCACTATATATAGGGAATAGGTTCCATAGGGCTCTGGTCTGAAAGTAGGTCACTATATATAGGGAATAGGGTTCCATAGGGCTCTGGTCTAAAGTAGTGCACTATATATAGGGAATAGGGTTCCATAGGGCTCTGGTCTGAAGTAGGTCACTCTATATAGGGAATAGGGTTCCATAGGGCTCTGGTCTAAAGTAGTAGTAGGGTTCCATAGGGCTCTGGTCTATATACTATAGGGAATAGGGTTCCATAGGGCTCTGGTCTACACTATATATAGGGAATCACTATATAGGAATAGGGTTCCATAGGGCTCTGGTCTAAAGTAGTGCACTATATATAGGGAATAGGGTTCCATAGGGCTCTGGTCTAAAGTAGTGCACTATATATAGGGAATAGTTTATAATTTGGGACGTGAATGTGTTCTCTTAATGGGAGACTCTTATGAAAGGAAGAACGAAACAAATGGTTCTTTTTCGAAGCATCTGAGTCTGAGGCAGAGACGGACCAGGGATATTTGGCCTCAGCGATGTTAAAGAGGAGGGGGGACTTCACACAACAGAGATAGCTAGCTGTTTATTTTACTGCCATAATGTATTATGTCAATTTGAATGCTGAGTTTGCATGGAATTGATATTCCTTTTCATTAGTTTGCTGATGAATATCTCAGATGGGTCTCCTGTCCTAGTGGAAACTCATTTCAGGCCAGCTTGTGTGCTCTTCTAATCCTCGGGTCTGTGTCCCAAATGACAGCTGATTCCTGATTTAGTTCACTACCTTAGACCAAGGCTTAGGTCACAATTAGTGCACTATATAAGGAATAGGGTGCCATTCTATAAGGAATAGGGTTCCATTTGGGATGCATACCCATAACACTCTCCTCCTGGGCTTGTCAGGGCTGGCTGTCTGTCTGTCTGTCGGCGATAATAAGGCCTGTTTTGTCTCCAAGTAGAAGATAGAGGGGATTTTATAATCATCTGAAGAGAATAGGGATGAATGACGTCCCAAACTCACCTCCGAATACGTCTGTAATTCAGTAAAGAACATTCAGCTTTTGAAAGACATGCTGCCCACTAACAATGAACACAGAGATGATTTGGTGGCTTATGGGAGATTGAATGCTATAACAAACTCTTATTTACAATGACACATGGTGGGTTGAACCCACAACTATTCAGGCTCTTATTTGTGTGTGATGAATGTTACCACTCAACCATCCAGACGCTGCACCGCTGTGTGTGTGTGTGTGTGTGTCTGTGTGTGTGTGTGTGTGTGTGTGTGTGTGTGTGTGTGTGTGTGTGTGTGTGTGTGTGTTTAACATCTCTCGGTATCGTTGTCATGTTTCCCCTCTCTTCTCAGACTTGGAGAAAGGCAGTCAGTACAGTTTCCAGGTCTCTGCCATGACAGCTAACGGCACGGGCCCGGCCAGCGAGTGGTTCACCGCCGAGACGCCAGAGAATGACCTTGACGGTAAAGACACAAAGACACTTCAGTCCGTCTCTTCTCGCCTACCTTCCAAATGACAACCTATTGCCTCTGGACTAAAGTAGTGCACTATATAGGGAATAGGGTTCCATAGGGCTCTGGTCTAAAGTAGTGCACTATATAGGGAATATGGTTCCATAGGGCTCTGGTCAAAAGTAGTGCACTATATAGGGAACAGGGTTCCATAGGGCTCTGGTCAAAAGTAGTGCACTATATAGGGAATAGGGTTCCATAGGGCTCTGGTCTAAAGTAGTGCACTATATAGGGAATAGGGTTCCATAGGGCTCTGGTCAAAAGTAGTGCACTATATAGGGAATAGGGTGCCATTTGGGATAGAGACCTCCCCTCCTCCTCTTCCTCTCTATTCCCTGGGGGTGGGGGACTGGGTTGACAGAGACAGAGACAGGCTGCCAGTCAATATGTTCTGTGTTAGCAGGCTGGTCAATATGTTCTGACTTACAGATCTGTAGTTCATTATGTTCTGTGTTAGCAGGCTGCCAGTCATTATGTTCTGTGTTAGCAGGCTGCCAGTCATTATGTTCTGTGTTAGCAGGCTGTCAGTCATTATGTTCTGTGTTAGCAGGCTGTCAGTCATTATGTTCTGTGTTAGCAGGCTGCCAGTCATTATGTTCTGTGTTAGCAGGCTGTCAGTCATTATGTTCTGTGTTAGCAGGCTGCCAGTCATTATGTTCTGTGTTAGGTTGCCTGTGTGTGTGTGTGTTTCTCTTGAATGTGTTGAAATAAAGCAGATCATTGGACGATAAAGTCATGTTGTCATACTTTTTCTTTTCTTATTGTCTTTCCAGAGAGCCAAGTCCCGAACCAGCCGAGTTCCCTCCACGTCCGACCCCTGCCCAACAGCATCATCATGAGCTGGACTCCTCCCCTCAACCCCAACATCCTAGTACGGGGCTACATCATTGGCTACGGAGTAGGAAGTCCCTACGCCGAGACGGTCAGGGTGGACAGCAAGCAGCGATACTATGCCATAGAAAACCTGGGTGAGTTCTCTAGTGGTAGTACTGCATACTGAACATGGTACCAGTCTGGTTAGTGGTAGTACTGCATACTGAACATGGTACCAGTCTGGTTAGTGGTAGTACTGCATACTGAACATGGTACCAGTCTGGTTAGTGGTAGTACTGCATACTGAACATGGTCTGGTTAGTGGTAGTACTGCATACTGAATATGGTCTGGTTAGTGGTAGTACTGCATACTGAACATGGTCTGGTTAGGGGTGGTACTGTATACTGAACATGGTCTGGTTAGGGGTAGTACTGCATACTGAACATGGTACCAGTCTGGTTAGTGGTAGTACTGTATACTGAACATGGTACCAGTCTGGTTAGTGGTACTACTGCATACTGAACATGGTACCAGTCTGGTTAGGGGTAGTACTGCATACTGAACATGGTACCAGTCTGGTTAGGGGTAGTACTGTATACTGAACATGGTACCAGTCTGGTTAGTGGTAGTACTGTATACTGAACATGGTACCAGTCTGGTTAGTGGTAGTACTGCATACTGAACATGGTACCAGTCTGGTTAGTGGTAGTACTGTATACTGAACATGGTACCAGTCTGGTTAGGGGTAGTACTGCATACTGAACATGGTCTGGTTAGTGGTAGTACTGTATACTGAACATGGTCTGGTTGGGGGTAGTACTGTATACTGAACATGGTACCAGTCTGGTTAGGGGTAGTACTGCATACTGAACATGGTACCAGTCTGGTTAGGGGTAGTACTGCATACTGAACATGGTCTGGTTAGTGGTAGTACTGTATACTGAACATGGTCTGGTTGGGGGTAGTACTGTATACTGAACATGGTACCAGTCTGGTTAGGGGTAGTACTGTATACTGAACATGGTCTGGTTGGGGGTAGTACTGTATACTGAACATGGTACCAGTCTGGTTAGTGGTAGTACTGCATACTGAACATGGTACCTGTCTGGTTAGGGGTAGTACTGCATACTGAACATGGTACCAGTCTGGTTAGTGGTAGTACTGTATACTGAACATGGTACCAGTCTGGTTAGGGTAGTACTGTACTGAACATACTGAACATGGTCTGGTTAGTGGTAGTACTGTATACTGAACATGGTCTGGTTGGGGTAGTGGTACTGTATACTGAACATGGTACCAGTCTTGTTGGGGGTAGTACTGCATACTGAACATGGTCTGGTTAGTGGTAGTACTGCATACTGAACATGGTACCAGTCTGGTTAGTGGTAGTACTGCATACTGAACATGGTCTGGTTAGTGGTAGTACTGCATACTGAACATGGTACCAGTCTGGTTAGTGGTAGTACTGCATACTGAACATGGTACCAGTCTGGTTAGGGGTAGTACTGCATACTGAACCTGGTCTGGTTAGTGGTAGTACTACATACTGAACATGGTCTGGTTAGTGGTAGTACTGCATACTGAACATGGTCTGGTTAGTGGTAGTACTGCATACTGAACATGGTCTGGTTAGTGGTAGTACTGCATACTGAACATGGTGTGATGAAAGAAACATACAGGAACATACATGAAAGAAACATACAGGAACTCAAATCCTTCTGTTCACCTGATTTAGAATTCCTCACAATCAAATGTAGACCGCATTATCTACCAAGAGAATTCTCTTCGATTATAATCACAGCCGTACCATATCCCCCCCAAGCAGACACATCGATGGCTCTGAACGAACTTTATTTAACTCTCTGCAAACTGGAAACTGGTTTATCCGGAGGCTGCATTCATTGTAGCTGGGGATTTTAACAAGGCTAATCTGAAAACAAGACTCCCTAAATTTTATCAGCATATCGATTGCGCAACCAGGGGTGGAAAGACCCTGGATCATTGTTACTCTAACATGGTCTGGTACTTCCGAACGCATATAAGGCCCTGCCCCGCCCCCTTAGGGAAAAGCTGACCACGACTCCATTTTGTTGATCCCTGCCTACAGACAGAAACTAAAACAAGAAGCTCCCACGCTGAGGTCTGTCCAACGCTGGTCCGAGCTGACTCCACACTCCAAGACTGCTTCCATCACGTGGACTGGGAGATGTTTCGTACTGCAGACAACAACATTGACAAATACGCTGATCGGTGTGCGAGTTCATTAGAACGTGCGTAAGATGTCGGTTCCCATAGCAACGATTAAAACATTCCTAACCAGAAACCGTGGATTGATGGCAGCATTCGTGTGAAACTGAAGGCACGAACCACTGCTTTTAATCAGGGCAAGGTGTCTGGTAACATGGCTGAATACAAACAGTGCAGCTATTCCCTCCGGGCTATCAAACAAGCTAAGCGCCAGTACAGAGACAAAGTAGAATCTCAATTCAACGGCTCAGACACAAGAGGTATGTGGCAGGGTCTACAGTCAATCACGGACTACAGGAAGAAACCCAGCCCAGTCACGGACCAGGATGTCTTGCTCCCAGGCAGACTAAATAACTTTTTTGCCCGCTTTGAGGACAATACAGTGCCACTGACACGGCCTGCAACGGGTTATGCGGTCTGTTCACTGCAGCAAGTGAGTAAGACATTTAAACGTGTTAACCTGTCGCAAGGCTGCAGGCCCAGACGGCATCCCCAGCCGCGCCCTCAGAGCATGCGCAGACCAGCTGGTTAGTGTGTTTACGGACATATTCAATCAATCCCTATACCAGTCTGCTGTTCCCACATGCTTCAAGAGGGCCACCATTGTTCCTGTTCCCAAGAAAGCTAAGGTAACTGAGCTAAACGACCAGTCCCGTTAGCACTATCCGTCATCATGAAGTGCTTTGAGAGACTAGTCAAGGACCATATCACCTCCACCCTACCTGACACCCTTGACCCACTCCAATTTGCTTACCGCCCAAATAGGTCCACAGGTTACGATGCAATCTCAACCACACTGCACACTGCCCTAACCCATCTGGACAAGAGGAATACCTATGTGAGAATGCTGTTCATCGACTACAGCTCGGCATTCAACACCATAGTACCCTCCAAGCTCGTCATCAAGCTTAGAGACCCTGGGTCTCGACCCCGCCCCTGTGCAACTGGGTACTGGACTTCCTGACGGGCCGCCCCAGGTGGTGAGGGTAGGCAACAACATCTCCTCCCGCTGATCCTCAACACTGGGGCCCCACAAGGGTGCGTTCTGAGCCCTCTCCTGTACTCCCTGTTCACCCACGACTGCGTGGCCATGCACGCTCCAACTCAATCATCAAGTTTGCGGAGTACACAACAGTGGTAGGCTTGATTACCAACAACGACGAGACGGCCTACAGGGAGGAGGTGAGGGCCCTCGGAGTGTGGTGTCAGGAAAATAACCTCACACTCAACGTCAACAAAACTAAGGAGATGATTGTGGACTTCAGGAAACAGCAGAGGGAACACCCCCTGGTTAGGGTATGGAACAGTAGTGGAGAGGGTAGCAAGTTTTAAGTTCCTCGGCATACACATCACAGACAAACTGAATTGGTCCACTCACACAGACAGCATCGTGAGGAAGGCGCATGCGTACTTCAACCTCAGGAGGCTGAAGAAATTCGGCTTGTCACCAAAAGCACTCACAAACTTCTACAGATGCACCGAGAGCATCCTGGCGGGCTGTATCACCGCCTGGTATGGCAACTGCACCGCCCTCAACCGTAAGGCTCTCCAGAGGGTAGTGAGGTCTGCATAACGCATCACCGGGGGTAAACTACCTGCCCTCCAGGACACCTACACCACCCGATGCTACAGGAAGGCCATAAAGATCATCAAGGACATCAACCACCCGAGCCACTGCCTGTTCACCCCGCTGCCATCCAGAAGGCGAGGTCAGTACAGGTGCATCAAAGCTGGGACCGAGAGCATACTGAACATGGTACCAGTCTGGTTACTGAAAAACAGCTTCTATCTCAAGGCCATCAGACTGTTAAACAGCCACCACTAACATTGAGTGGCTACTGCCAACACACTGTCAATGACACTGACTCTACTCCAGCCACTTTAATCATGGGAATTGATGGGAAATGATGTAAATATATCACTAGCCACTTTAAACAATGCTACCTTATATAATGTTACTTACCCTACATTGTTCATCTCATATGCATACGTTGATACTGTACTCTATATCATCGACTGCATCCTTATGTAATACATGTATCACTAGCCACTTTAACTATGCCACTTGGTTTACATACTTATCTCATATGTATATACTGTACTGATATCATCTACTGTATCTTGCCTATGCTGCTCTGTACCATCACTCATTCATATATCCTTATGTACATATTCTTTATCCCCTTACACTGTGTATGACAGTAGTTTTTTTTTGGAATTGTTAGTTAGATTACTTGCTCATTATTACTGCATTGTCGGAACTAGAAGCACAAGCATTTCGCTACACTCGCATTAACATCTGCTAACCATGTGTATGTGACAAATAAAATTTGATTTGATTTGATTTGATTTGGTCTGGTTAGTGGTAGTACTGCATACTGAACATGGTCTGGTTAGTGGTAGTACTGCATACTGAACATGGTCTGGTTAGTGGAAATACTGCATACTGAACATGGTCTGGTTAGTGGTAGTACTGCATACTGAACATGGTCTGGTTAGTGGTAGTACTGCATACTGAACATGGTACCAGTCTGGTTAGTGGTAGTACTGCATACTGAATATGGTACCAGTCTGGTTAGTGGTAGTACTGCATACTGAACATGGCACCAGTCTGGTTAGGGGTAGTACTGCATACTGAACATGGCACCAGTCTGGTTAGGGGTAGTACTGTATACTGAACATGGTCTGGTTAGGGGTAGTACTGTATACTCAACATGGTACCAGTCTGGTTAGTGGTAGTACTGCATACTGAACATGGTACCAGTCTGGTTAGTGGTAGTACTGCATACTGAACATGGTACCAGTCTGGTTAGGGGTAGTACTGCATACTGAACATGGTACCAGTCTGGTTAGTGGTAGTACTGTATACTGAACATGGTACCAGTCTGGTTAGTGGTAGTACTGCATACTGAACATGGTACCAGTCTGGTTAGTGGTAGTACTGTATACTGAACATGGTACCAGTCTGGTTAGTGGTAGTACTGTATACTTAACATGGTCTGGTTAGGGGTAGTACTGCATACTGAACATGGTACCAGTCTGGTTAGTGGTAGTACTGTATACTGAACATGGTACCAGTCTGGTTAGTGGTAGTACTGCATACTGAACATGGTACCAGTCTGGTTAGTGGTAGTACTGTATACTGAACATGGTACCAGTCTGGTTAGTGGTAGTACTGTATACTGAACATGGTCTGGTTAGGGGTAGTACTGCATACTGAACATGGTACCAGTCTGGTTAGTGGTAGTACTGCATACTGAACATGGTACCAGTCTGGTTAGTGGTAGTACTGTATACTGAACATGGTACCAGTCTTGTTAGTGGTAGTACTGCATACTGAACATGGTCTGGTTAGGGGTGGTACTGTATACTGAACATGGTGTGGTTAGGGGTAGTACTGCATACTGAACATGGTACCAGTCTGGTTAGTGGTAGTACTGTATACTGAACATGGTACCAGTCTGGTTAGTGGTACTACTGCATACTGAACATGGTACCAGTCTGGTTAGTGGTAGTACTGTATACTGAACATGGTACCAGTCTGGTTAGGGGTAGTACTGTATACTGAACATGGTACCAGTCTGGTTAGTGGTAGTACTGCATACTGAACATGGCACCAGTCTGGTTAGTGGTAGTACTGTATACTGAACATGGTACCAGTCTGGTTAGGGGTAGTACTGCATACTGAACATGGTCTTGTTAGGGTGGTACTGTATACTGAACATGGTCTGGTTAGGGGTAGTACTGCATACTGAACATGGTACCAGTCTGGTTAGTGGTAGTACTGTATACTGAACATGGTACCAGTCTGGTTAGTGGTAGTACTGCATACTGAACATGGTACCAGTCTGGTTAGGGTAGTACTGTATACTGAACATGGTACCAGTCTGGTTAGGGGTAGTACTGTATACTGAACATGGTACCAGTCTGGTTAGTGGTAGTACTGTATACTGAACATGGTACCAGTCTGGTTAGTGGTAGTACTGCATACTGAACATGGTACCAGTCTGGTTAGTGGTAGTACTGCATACTGAACATGGTACCAGTCTGGTTAGTGGTAGTACTGTATACTGAACATGGTACCAGTCTGGTTAGGGGTAGTACTGCATACTGAACATGGTCTGGTTAGTGGTAGTACTGTATACTGAACATGGTCTGGTTGGGGGTAGTACTGTATACTGAACATGGTACCAGTCTGGTTAGGGGTAGTACTGCATACTGAACATGGTACCAGTCTGGTTAGGGGTAGTACTGCATACTGAACATGGTACCAGTCTGGTTAGGGGTAGTACTGCATACTGAACATGGTACCAGTCTGGTTAGTGGTAGTACTGTATACTGAACATGGTACCAGTCTGGTTAGAGGTAGTACTGCATACTGAACATGGTACCAGTCTGGTTAGTGGTAGTACTGCATACTGAACATGGTACCAGTCTGGTTAGTGGTAGTACTGTATACTGAACATGGTCTGGTTAGTGGTAGTACTGTATACTGAACATGGTACCAGTCTGGTTAGGGGTAGTACTGTATACTGAACATGGTCTGGTTGGGGGTAGTACTGTATACTGAACATGGTACCAGTCTGGTTAGTGGTAGTACTGCATACTGAACATGGTACCTGTCTGGTTAGGGGTAGTACTGCATACTGAACATGGTACCAGTCTGGTTAGTGGTAGCACTGTATACTGAACATGGTACCAGTCTGGTTAGGGGTAGTACTGCATACTGAACATGGTCTGGTTAGTGGTAGTACTGTATACTGAACATGGTCTGGTTGGGAGTGGTACTGTATACTGAACATGGTACCAGTCTTGTTGGGGGTAGTACTGCATACTGAACATGGTCTGGTTAGTGGTAGTACTGCATACTGAACATGGTACCAGTCTGGTTAGGGGTAGTACTGCATACTGAACATGGTCTGGTTAGGGGTAGTTCTGCATACTGAACATGGTCTGGTTGGGAGTAGTACTGCATACTGAACATGGTACCAGTCTGGTTACTACCACTGGATGCTGGACTTCCTGACCAACCCACCCCCAGGTGGTGAGGGTAGGCAACAACACATCCGCTACACTGACCCTCAACAGAGGGGCCCCTCAAGGGTGCGTGCTAAGTCCCCTACTCTACTGGACGCACCATCACTGTGTTTGCCGACGACACAACTGTGGTAGGCCTAATAACCGACGACGACGAGACAGCCTATAGGGGGGAAGACAGAGACCTGGCAGTGTGTTGCCAGGACAACAACCTCTCCCTCAGGGTCAGCAAGACAAAGGATCTGATTGTGGACTATAGGAAATGGCGGGGCTGAGCACGCACCCATTTACGGTGACTTCGGAGGACATAGGACTCTCCAGACGGTGGTGCGGTCTGCCCAACACATCACTGGGGGCAAACTACCTGCCCCCCAGGACACCTATAGCACCCGATGTCACAGGAAGGACAAAAAGATCATCAAGGACCTCAGCCACCCGAGTCACAACCTGTTAATTTCATAAGTACAGTGACATTCAGAAAGTATTCAGACCTTTTGACTTTTTCCACATTTTGATACTTTACAGCCTTATTCTAAAATGGATTTTAAAAAATCGTCATCAATTTGCACACAATACCTCATAATGACAAAGCAAAAACATTTTGTATTAATTTTGGCTAATTTGTAAAAAAAAAAAAAAAATGTAATGTCACATTTACGTAAGTATTCAGACCCTTTACTCAGCACCTTTTGCAGTGATTACAGCCTCAATTCTTCTTAGGTATGACGCTACAAGCTTGGCACACATGTGTTTTGGGGAGTTTCTCCCATTTTTCTATGCGGATCCTCTCAATCTCTGTCATGTTGGATGGGGAGTGTTGTTGCACAGCTATTTTCAGGTCTCTCCAGAGATGTTCGATTGGGTTCAAGTCCGGGCTCTGGCTGGGCCACTCAAGGGCATTCAGAGACTTGTCCCGAGGGCCTCACCTGTGTGGTCTTGGCTGTGTGCTTAGTGTCGTTGTCCTGCTGCAAGGTGAACCTTTGTCCCAGTCTGAGGTCCTGAGCAGGTTTTCATCAAGCATCTCTCTGTACTTTGCTCCATTAATCTTTCCCTCGATCCTGACTAGTTTCCCAGTCCCTGCCGCTGAAGAACATCCCCACAGCATGATGCTGCCACCACCATGCTTCACCGTAGGGATGGTACCAGGTTTCCTACAGATGTGACGCTTGGCATTCAGGCCAATGAGTTCAGTCTTGGTTTCATCAGACCAAAGCATCTTGTTTCTCATGGTCTTAGAGACCTTTAGGTGCCTTTTGTAAAATTCCAAGTGGGCTGTCATGTGCCTTTTACTGAGGAGTGGCTTCCTTCTGGCCATAAAGGCCTGATAAACCATAAAGGCCTGATTGGTGGTGTGCTGCAGAGAAGGTTATCCTTCTGGAAGGTTCTCCCATCTCCACAGAGGAACTCTGGAGCTCTGTCAGAGTGACCATCGGGTTCTTGGTCACCTCCCTGACCAAGGCTCTTCTCCCCCGATTGGTCAGTTTGTCCGGGCGGCCAGCTCTAGGAAGAGTCTTGATGGTTCCAAACTTCTTCCATTTAAGAATCATGGAGGCCACTGTGTTCTTGGTGACCTTCAATGCTGCAGAAATGTTTTGGTACCCTTCCCCAGATCTGTGCCTGTGGCACAATCCTGTCTCGGAGCTCTACAGACAATTCCTTCAACCGGTTGGCATGGTTTTTGCTCAGACATGCACTGTCAAATGTGGGACCTTATATAGACAGTTGTGTGCCTTTCCAAATCATGTCCAATCAATGTAATTTACCACAGGTGGACTCCAAACATCTCAAGGATGATCAATGGATACGTTTTGTTTAATATTTGGTTTAACTTTGCATCGTTGGAAGGGCTCGTAAGTAAGCATTTCACAGTAAAGTTGTACTCGTCGAATGTGAAAAATACAAATGTATTTGATTTTATATTTTCCTAAGCGACATAGAGTAGCAATTAGGATTACGTGCCTTGCTCAAGGGCACATAGTCAGATTTTCTCACCTAGTCGCCCAACGCTCTTAACTCGCTAGGCTACCTGACACCAAGGTACATTTAAATATAATAATATGTATATATCACATGTCATATTCATTTTTTAAATATCTGTGTCCCTTTTTGTCTATGAGTTTGTAGTGGAATGACCACATGGTTCAAGAGGAAATGGCCTCATTAACAACAACAGCATCTAATCAACAATTGCATAATTTTCATGCAAGTCTTCCAACTATTAACTTTTTTCACAACCAGTTTGACACCAAAAACATTGACAACAAAGACATATTGACAAAAGTAAAAACATATTTAAAAAATAAATGATATTTCATCCTGAAACCCTCATATTAAACACCAATGTTATTCAGTTAGTTAATGTTTTATATTTAGAATGAGGTTTTACAGCTTTGTCCTTGTATTTTTTAAAACATTTTAATACCATCTTTGATGGTAGATAATTACAGACACCTGAAGTACCTAAAAGGGCCACTAGATGTCTTGTGATAAATTACACAAAATCCTTGACAGTAAAAAAAAGAAGAAAATGCTGGTAGTTTACTGCTAAACTTGCCTTTACAACCCTAGTCAGAGCAAGTCCACTGCCTGCCTCTCTTCTCCTGTGCGTACAGAGTAACAGATAAAACATACTTTTTATGGCTTTACAGTAGGTGAAGTTGTCTCCCCTCAGAGATTGGGGTCACGTCCAGGGTCTGACATGATCTACGACAACACACTGTTGTAACTATGCTGAAATGCCTAAGGTTAAGTTCCTCAACCAATTTTTTTTCACCTTGTCGGTCTCGAGGATTCCAACTGGCGTCCTTTTCGGTTGGTTCTAACCGCTAGGCTACCTGAGCCTGACGGTACAGTAGAACGGTTGGTTCTAACCGCTAGCCTACCTGAGCCTGACGGTACAGTAGAACGGTTGGTTCTAACCGCTAGGCTACCTGAGCCTGACGGTACAGTAGAACGGTTGGTTCTAACCGCTAGCCTACCTGAGCCTGACGGTACAGTAGAACGGTTGGTTCTAACCGCTAGGCTACCTGAGCCTGACGGTACAGTAGAACGGTTGGTTCTAACCGCTAGCCTACCTGAGCCTGACGGTACAGTAGAACGGTTGGTTCTAACCGCTAGGCTACCTGAGCCTGACGATACAGTAGAAGGGTTGGTTCTAACCGCTAGGCTACCTGAGCCTGACGGTACAGTAGAACGGTTGGTTCTAACCGCTAGGCTACCTGAGCCTGACGATACAGTAGAACGCACAACGGCTCTGGGTAAATATGTCAACAACCCAGGGTCTGTCTGAGAAGTAGTGGATGTCTGAATAGATGACTACTGCACATGCTCTGGAAGGGTAATCTATACGCGTTATTATGCATGGGAAAATGCAGTGCACGGACGTGTGTAAATCTTCTGGGATACTAGCTGAGACGAGAATGTCATCATGGATCAGTTGCGATTCATTCACCACTCCTTAGAGAGTTATCTGACCTCTCTATGGTCCTTTGACAGGACATGTATGGAGGATTCTTTACGACCAGCCCATATCCAGAGTTTAAGATTGGTCAAACAGCTGTTGAAGACAGGTTGTCTTGACATACGACATTTTATAGTGTAGCTGTAATGATCTGGCATGAAAAAGATGACACGAATCTGAACTCTGTGAGACTACCGTTGATGACACCACTGTAAGTCTTCAGTCAGTGTTGACCTTCTCAGAGTGAGTGGTAGTGGACCAGAGGAGGCTTCTGATTGGAACAGCAGGACACAAATACAATAATCACAATTTACTAGTCTGGGAGTAAAAGGATTTTCTAATACTGGTGGTCATAGAGCTGTGTCAAAGGAATTCTCCTTTTGTATGTTAAGAACTCTGTTTGTTTGATTATTTTTAATACTGGTCATCAATGTGAAATCATTTTATTGATTCCAAAGACAAGTTATTTTTAGTTCTGTCAAACCAAATTCCTTGTATTCTGATTAACTAATTAATGATGTTTTTTTTAAAACAGCATTTAATTATAATTCATTATTTAACAGGAGAGTAATAATTAATCGCTTTGTGTAAATTTGATTTACAAAAAAAGCAAAACCAATTTGCATAAGGAAGGAGACAAAAAACAAGAATTATGAATATGCAGCTGAAGCACCCTTCTACGATTCGATTCTAGCTCCACAATGAATAGACATGAACATCAACACCCTGTTGGAGCACACGACACCGAGAGCTTACTGTACGTACAATATATTATTTATTCTGTTATCATTTATACACGTGTTTGTCATTTCTGGGAGGAAACATCAGAGCACGTGTGTTAATTGATGTGTTGGTTTCCTGTCTAGCTAACACACACAGATACACGCAGCACCAGCTAGAATAATCACATTTCTTCAGAGAAGAAGATGCGGTTCATACAAATGAAACTGACAAGAAACAACACAATTCTGTTTTTTTTTTCTAACTCAGTAAAATGTGTTAGTAATTATCTCTCAAAGATACTGCTGCTCTTATTTTAAAGATCGATCTTCACAACTAACCAGCTCTGACAAATGGGCCTCTGCACCAACAACATTTAAAACGGTGTCCCACCAACTACCCGCCAGTCAGTTGCCATGGTTTCAATATTGAACGTCATGTGGTTTAAAAAAAATAACCTTAAATCAAGAAGTAGGTACTTTGTGTCTGATGTTCCCATGGAGATTCAATTTAGACCGTGAAAGACGGAAGAACCTCTGGATGGCAGATGGACCGATAGGTCTGTCTGTTGGTCTGTCGATATACCAATCAATTACTCTCCGTGCTTTTACAGGTTCCTCTCCCTATATCTATACACTCTCTCTCTCTCTCTCTCTCTCTCTCTCTCTCTCTCTCTCTCCCTGTCTCTCCTTGTCTCTTTCTCTCTTCCTCTCTCTCCATCTATCTTCCATCTCTCTCGGTCTCTCTCGGTCTGTCTCTCTGTCTCTCTCGCTCTCTCACACTCCGTCTCTCTCCGTCTGTCTCTCTGTCTCTCTCTGTCTTCCTAGCTGTAGATACATGCTCTCTGGTGCAACAAACCTTATTGACAGGGCTCAGAGTTAACAGGGTTTGAGGATGGGAGCTACCATAACAAACTAGAGAACTAGAGAACCCCCACAAGACCATAAACACCTCTACTGTAAAATAGAAACAATAATGATTAGAAAACAGCAGTGTTCTATGTTATATGGATATGGTGGGTCCAGGATAACTCTTCGTATTGGACATGTTTTTGTTTTGTAAAGGACCTGTTGTTACAAAGGGTAGAGCTAAGATCAATCTGAATATATAGTGAAATGTCTTTTTGCTTTAACTGTCTATCTATCATAAACCTAATGCAGGAAGGGTCAGTTTTTTGATGTGAGTGGTTTAGAAACGAGAGCCACTTGAGTTAGTCGCAGTCTAGCTGCACTGTGAAGGGAGACAACCCACTCTGCGTGCTGTTTTTTTTTTTGTTCTGTCTAAACGGTGTGGACTTATTCCAGGAGAAGATTTAGCTCTGTTGGGGGACTTGAAGTAGAGACAGTGTTACTGAGGAACGTAAATGTTGTGTTCTCTCCAGGCCTTGTGACTGTCACTTATTATAAAAGCTGTAGTGAACAGTGTGATAATCTCTAGACTCTACTTCTCGTCACATCTAAGTCTGATTCTGGACTGTTTAGAGATGCTGTATCAATGTAAATAAGGAATAAATCCATGGGATTCTATTATTGTATTCTCTAGGCTATGTCCTGTACTGTATGTCCCCATTTGACCTGCTAAATCAGGGTCACACAGAGGTTCTTCTTAAACAAATCTACTTTGAAACAAACAGAGCATTCGGAAAGTATTCCGACCCCTTGACTTTATTTTTCACATTTTGTGACGTTATTAATTTAAAATTGATTTAAAAATAAAATCTCATCCATCTACACAAAATACTCCACAATGACAACGCTAACACAGTTTTTCTTCAGACACTTTGAGACCCCAAATTGAGCTCCAGCACATCCTGTTTCCAATGATCATCCTTGTGATGTTTCTACAACTTGATTGGAGTCCAATTGAATTGGACATGATTTGGAAAGGCACACACCTGTCTATATAAAGGTCCCACGATTGACAGTGCATGTCAGAGCAAAGACCAAGCCATGAGGTTGAAGGAATTGTCCGTAGAGCTCTGAGAAAGGATTGTTTGATTGTTTCGAGGCACAGATCTGGGGAAGGGTACCAAAACATTTCTGCAGCATTGAAGGTCCCCAATAACACTCATAGGGACACCTGCTAGCGGCACACCAGCGGCACACCAGCCGACAACATCTGGTGAAATTGGAGGGAACGCAATTCCAATAAATAATCATAATATTATGAACATTTAAAAGCTTAAATTCTTGTTAATCTAACTGCAATGTCCGATTTACAATATGCTTTATGGCGAAAGCATAGCATGCGATTGTCTGAGGATGGCGCCCCACTTCAACATATTTTTCAACCAGCACAGGCTTCATTAAATCACAAATAGCGATTAAATAAATCACTTACTTTTGAAGATCTTCCTCTGTTTGCAATCTCATGGGACCCCGCTACAACATGAATGGTCGTTTTGTTAGATAAAATCCTTCTTTATATCCCAAAAAGTCTGTTTTCAGTAATCCACTCGTACAACGTGCAGACAAAGGAGTCCAAAAAACTACTGCTAAGTCCAAACAAGTCAAACAATGTTTCTATTTAATTAAATTAATTAATGTACTCTAAAATGGAATTAAACTATAATATTTCATACAGAAAGTAGAATGTTCAATAGGAAAATTAAATAAATTAGCAATTAGCAAATTAGCAAAATTAGTAAGCCCTCTCCCTCCCTCTCCCTCCCTCGCTCGCGAAAGACTGATATTGTTCCGGTGCTCTCCTAACCAAAACCAAAACTCCAAATTCATGCTTGTTTTCCAAAACAAAAGCCTGAAACCTTGAACAAAGACTGTTGACATCTAGTGTAAGCCATAGGAATTGCAATCTGGGAGACGGAATTACATAGGAACAATAGGTTTCCATTATAAGAGCCTGGGACCTCAAAAAAATATATATTGGCGGTTGGTTTGTCCTCAGATTTTTGCCTGCCATATCACTTCTGTTATAGTCTCAGACATTATTTTAACAGTTTTAGAAACTTCAAGGTGTTTTCTGTCCAATGCTACCAATTATATGCATATCCTGGCTTATGGGCCTGATTAACAGGCAGTTTACTTTGGGCATGTCAGTCAAGGAAACTAGACCCTATCCCTAAGAAGCTTTACATTTTTGGAAGTTTGGAACCACACACTCTTTCTAGTGCTGGAAGCCCGGCCAAACTGAGCAATCGGGGGAGAAGGGCCTTGGTCAGGGAGGTGACCAAGAACCACATTGTCACTATGACAGAGCTGCAGAGTTCCACTGTGGAAATGGGAGAACATTCCAGAAGGACAACCATCTCTGCAGCACTCCACCAATCAGGCCTTTATGTTAGAGTGGACAGATAGAAGCCACTCCTCAGTAAAAGGAACATGACAGCCCGCTTAGAGTTTGTCAAAAGGCACTTAAAGGACTCTCAGCCCATCAGACCTGGTCTGTTGAAACCAAGATTGAACTCTTTGGCCTGAATGCCAAGCGTCAGGTCTGGAGGAAACCTGGCACCATCCCTACGGTGAAGCATGGTGGTGGCAGCATCATGCTATAGGGATATTTTTCAGTGGCAGGGACTGGGAAATTTGCCAGGATTGAGAGAAAGATGAACGGAGCAAAGGGACCTCAGACTGGGACAAAGGTTCA
>NC_056437.1:5332759-5377759 GCF_018296145.1 Oncorhynchus tshawytscha
CACTATCCCTTCACTAATCCTTCACTATCCCTTCACTATCCCTTCACTAATCCTTCACTATCCCTTCACTAATCCTTCACCAACCCTTCACTATCCCTTCACTATCCCTTCACTAACCCTTCACTATCCCTTCACTCACCCTTCACTATCTCTTCACTATCCCTTCACTATCCCTTCACTAATCCTTCACTAACCCTTCACTATCTCTTCACTATCCCTTCACTATCCCTTCACTATCTCTTCACTATCCCTTCACTAATCCTTCACTAACCCTTCACTATCTCTTCACTATCCCTTCACTATCCCTTCACTATCCCTTCACTCCCTTCACTTCACTCACCCTTCACTAATCCTTCACTATCTCTTCACTATCCCTTCACTAACCCTTCACTATCCCTTCACTAACCCTTCACTAACCCTTCACTATCTCTTCACTAACCCTTCACTATCCCTTCACTATCCCTTCACTAATCCTTCACTAATCCTTCACTATCCCTTCACTATCTCTTCACTATCCCTTCACTAATCCTTCACTAATCCTTCACTATCCCTTCACTATCTCTTCACTATCCCTTCACTATCCCTTCACTCACCCTTCACTAACCCTTCACTAACCCTTCACTAATCCTTCACTATCCCTTCACTCACCCTTCACTAACCCTTCACTATCTCTTCACTATCCCTTCACTATCCCTTCACTAACCCTTCACTCACCCTTCACTAACCCTTCACTAACCCTTCACTAACCCTTCACTAATCCTTCACTATCCCTTCACTATCCCTTCACTAATCCTTCACTATCCCTTCACTATCCCTTCACTAATCCTTCACTAACCCTTCACTAATCCTTCACTATCCCTTCACTCACCTTTCACTAACCCTTCACTATCTCTTCACTATCCCTTCACTATCCCTTCACTAACCCTTCACTCACCCTTCACTAACCCTTCACTAACCCTTCACTAACCCTTCACTATCCCTTCACTAACCCTTCACTCACCCTTCACTCACTCTTCATTCGCTGCTTCATGGCTGTTTGTTGCATGGAACGTTGCATGTCCTAACTACTCCACATCCAGACTCCATTGATCCGTCAGACGACGATCTGTTCCATCTGTTTGATAAATATCCTACTCCCATGCCAGATACGTCCACCCCCATGATCCCCCCAGTAGGTGTCCAGGCCGTGGCCCTGACCCCAGACTCTGTCAGGGTCAGCTGGGCAGACAACTCCATGACCAAGAACCAGAAGACCACTGAGGTTCGCTACTACTCCGTCAAGTGGAAGACCAGCTACTCTACTAGCGGGAAGTTCAAGGTAAGGTCATGGGTTGTGTGTGTCTCTTGGCTCACGGCTGGTTTGCTACTTCAGTTATTTTTCATTTATGTTGAAATTCTGTCGCAAGAAATTTAAATTGGTAGGGTTATATTTTTGTTGCATTATTCTATTTTTGGAAACCTGTTTTCAGAAATATTGTTTGTCTTTATTAAATCCAATGTTTATTGGTCACGTACACATATTTAGCAGATGTTATTGTGGGTGTAGCGAAACGCTTGTGTTCCTAGCTCCAGCAGTGTAGTAATATCTAACAATACGCACACATCTAAAAGGAAAATAATGGAATTAAGAAATACACTACTATCTATACAGTATTCAGACCCCTTGACTTTTTCCACATTTAAAAAAAAAAAAAAATTCTCATCAATCTATACACAATAATGACAGAACATGTTTTTTAGACAATTTTGCAAATTAATAGTTATGCAAATACATAACTATTCAGACCCTTTGCTATGAGACCTGAAATTGAGTTCAGGTGCGTCCTGTTTCCATTTATCCTCCTTGAGATGTTTATACAACTTCATTGGAGTCCACCTGTGGTCAATTCTATTGATTGGACATGGAAAGGTGCACACCTGTCTATATAAGGTCCCACAGTTGACAGTGCATGTCAGAGCAAAAACCAAGCCATGAGGTCGAAGGAATTGTCCGTAGAGCTGTGAGACAGGATTGTGTCGAGGCACATATCTGGGGAAGGGTACCAAAAAAATGTCTGCAGCATTGAAGCTCCCCAAGAACACAACGGCCTCCATGATTCTTAAATGGAAGAAGTTCTGAACCACCAAGACTCTTCCTAGAGCTGGCCGCCCGGCTAAACTGAGCAATCCGGGGAGAAGGGCCTTGGTCAGGGAGGTGACCAAGAACCCGATGGTCACTCTGACAGAGCTCCAGAGTTCCTCTGTGGAGATGGGAGAACCTTCCAGAAGGACAACCACTCCACCAATCAGGCCTTTATGTGTTTATTTATTTATTTATTTTATTTAACCTTTATGGGATCTGTAGTTCTACTCTGACAGGATGGGATCTGTAGTTCTACTCTGACAGGATGGGATCTGTAGTTCCATTCTGACAGGATGGGATCTGTAGTTCTACTCTGACAGGATGGGATCTGTAGTTCTACTCTGACAGGATGAGATCTGTAGTTCTATTCTGACAGGATGGGATCTGTAGTTCTACTCTGACAGGATGGGATCTGTAGTTCTATTCTGACAGGATTGGATCTGTAGTTCTATTCTGACAGGATGGGATCTGTAGTTCTACTCTGACATGATGGGATCTGTAGTTCTATTCTGACAGGATGGGATATGTAGTTCTACTCTGACAGGATGGGATCTGTAGTTCTATTCTGACAGGATGGGATCTGTAGTTCTATTCTGACCGGATGGGATATGTAGTTCTATTCTGACAGGATGGGATCTGTAGTTCTATTCTGACAGGATGGGATCTGTAGTTCTATTCTGACAGGATGGGATCTGTAGTTCTATTCTGACAGAATGGGATCTGTAGTTCTATTCTGACAGGATGGGATCTGTTTTATTTATTTATTTACCTTTATTTAACTAGGCAAGTCAGTTAAGAACAAATTCTTATTTACACTGACAGGCTACCAAAAGGAAAAAGGCCTCCGGCGGGGACGTGGGCCTGGTATATAAAAAAACAATTTAAAAAACCCAATATAAATATAGGACAAAACACATTTCACAACAAGAGAGACAACACTAAATAAAGGGAGACCTAAGACGTCAACCTAGCAAGGCAGCAACACATGACAACACGGCATGGTAGCAGCACAACATAACAACAAGATGGTAGAAGCACAACATGGTAGCAGCACAACATGGTAGCAGAACAACATGGCAGCAGCACAACATGGTAGCAGCACAACATGGTAGAAACACAACATTGTAGCAGCCCAACATGGTAGCAGCCCAACATGGTAGCAGAACAACATGGTAGCAGAACAACATGGTAGCAGAGCAAAACATGGTAGCAGAACAAAACATGGTAGCAGCACAAACCATGGTAGCAGAACAACATGACAACAAGATGGTAGCAGCACAACATGGTAGCAGCCCAACATGGTGGCAGCACAAAACATGGTAGCAGCACAACATAACAACAAGATGGTAGCAGCCCAACATGGTAGCAGCCCAACATGGTAGCAGCCCAACATGGTAGCAGCCCAACATGGTAGCAAGCGCAAAACATGGTAGCAGACCAACATGGTAGCAGCCCAACATGGTAGCAGCACAACATGGTGCAAACATTATCACAGTCAACAGTACAAAGGTAAAGAAGGTAGATAGAACAACACATCACACGAAGCAGCCACAACTGTCAGTAAGTGTGTCCATGATTGAGTCTTTCAATGAAGAGATTGAGATAAAAAACTAGCTGCAGCCGCTAGCTGCAGCAAACTGAAAAGACGAGCGACCCAGGGATGTGTGTGTTTTGGGGACCTTTAACAAAATGTGATTGGCAGAACAGGTGTTGTATGTGGAGGCAGAGATGACCAGTTTACAGAGGAGCATAGAGTGCAGTGATGTGTTCTATAAGGAGCATTGGTGGCAAATCTGATGGCCGAATGGTAAAGAACATCTAGCCACTCGAGAGCACCCTTACCTGCCAATCTATAAATTACGTCTCCTTAGTCTAGCATGGGTAGGATGGTCAGAAGAGAGATGACAGTAGCTACTGCCAGGTAGTGAGAGTAGAGATGACAGTAGGGAGAGTAGAGATGACAGTATCTACTGTCAGGTACTGAGAGTAGAGATGACAGTAGGGAGGGTAGAGATGACAGTAGGGAGAGTAGAGATGACAGTATCTACTGTCAGGTAGTGAGAGTGGAGATGACAGTAGCTACTGCCAGGTAGAGATGACAGTAGGGAGAGTAGAGATGACAGTAGGGAGAGTAGAGATGACAGTAGCTACTTCCAGGTAGGGAGAGTAGAGATGACAGTAGGGAGGGTAGAAATGACAGTATCTACTGTCAGGTAGTGAGAGTGGAGATGACAGTAGCTACTGCCAGGTAGAGATGACAGTAGGGAGAGTAGAGATGACAGTAGGGAGAGTAGAGATGACAGTAGCTACTTCCAGGTAGGGAGAGTAGAGATGACAGTAGTGAGAGTAGAGATGATAGTAGCTACTGTCAGGTAGTGAGAGTAGAGATGACAGTAGTGAGAGTAGAGATGACAGTAGTGAGAGTAGAGATGACAGTAGCTACTGCCAGGTAGTGAGAGTAGAGATGACAGCAGCTACTGCCGGGTGGGGGAGAGTAGAGATGACAGTAGCTCTGGAGAGAGAGAGAGAGAGAGAGAGAGAGAGAGAGAGAGAGAGAGAAGCATCAACCAGTGGGTCTTGTGACGGGTTTACAGAGATGACCAGTTTACAGAGGAGTATAGAGTGCAGTGATGTGTCCTATACGGAGCATTGGTGGCAAATCTGATGGCCGAATGGTAAAGAACATCTAGCCGCTCGAGAGCACCCTTACCTGCCAATCTATAAATTGTGTCTCTGTAATCTAGCTTGGGTAGGATGGTTATCTGAATCAGGGTTAGTTTGGCAGCTGGGGTGAAAGAGGAGCGATTACGATGGAGGAAACCTGAAGAAATTCGGCTTGTCACCAAAAGCACTCACAAACTTCTACAGATGCACAATCGAGAGCATCCTGTCGGGCTGTATCACCGCCTGGTATGGCAACTGCTCCGCCCACAACCGTAAGGCTCTCCAGAGGGTAGTGAGTTCTGCACAACGCATCACCGGGGGCAAACTACCTGCCCTCCAGGACACCTACACCACCCGATGTCACAGGAAGGCCATGAAGATCATCAAGGACAACAACCACCCGAGCCACTGCCTGTTCACCCCGCTATCATCCAGAAGGCGAGGTCAGTACGGGTGCATCAAAGCGGGGACCGAGAGACTGAAAAACAGCTTCTATCTCAAGGCCATCAGACTGTTAAACAGCCACCACTAACATTGAGTGGCTGCTGCGAACATACTGACTCAACTCCAGCCACTTTAATAATGGAAATGGATGGAAATGGATGTAAAATATATCACTAGCCACTTTAAACAATACTACTTAATATAATGTTTACATACCCTACATTACTCATCTCATATGTACATGTATATACTGTACTCTATCATCTACTGCATCTTTATGTAATACATGTATCACTAGCCACTTTAAACTATGCCACTTTGTTTACATACCCTACATTACTCATCTCATATGTATATACTGTACTCTATACTATCTACTGCATCTTGCCTATGCCGTTCTGTACCATCACTCATTCAGATATCTTTATGTACATATTATTTATCCCTTTACAGTTGTGTGTATAAGGTAGTAGTTTTGGAATTGTTAGTTAGATTACTCATTGGTTATTACTGCATTGTCAGAACTAGAAGCACAAGCATTTCGCTAAACTCGCATTAACGTCCGCTAACCATGTGTATGTGACAAATACATTTGATTTGATTTGATTTGAAACCAAATCTAGATTTAACTTTAGCCTGCAGCTTTGATTTTGGGGAATCATCTGCATGTAAATGGATGAGCGAGCTTACTACTCCCTGAGCTATGTTGTTGATATAAATTGAGAAGAGCATGGGACCTAGGATTGAGCCTTGGGGTATTCCCTTGGTGACAGGCAGTGGCTGAGACAGCAGATGTTGCACTCTTTGAGAGAGGTAGTTAGCAAACCAGGCCAAAGACCCCTCAGAGACACAAATACTCCTTAGCTGGCCCACAAGAATGGAATGGTCTACCGTATCAAAAGCTCAATAAATATAGCAGCACAACATTGATTAGAATCAATGGCAATGGTGACATCATTGAGGACCTTCAAGGTTCCAGTGACACATCCATAACCTGAGCGGAAACCAGATTACATACCAGAGAGAACACTATAGACATCAAGAAAGCCAGTCAGTTGATTATCAAATCGTTTTTCCAACACTTTTAATAAACAGGGCAAAATAGAAATAGGCCTATAACAGTTAGGATCAGCTTGATCTCCCCCTTTAAATAAAGGATGAACCGTGGCTGCCTTCCAAGCAATGGGAACCTCCCCAGAAAGGAGAGACAGGTTAAAAAGGTTAGAGATAGTGTAACGCCTTTCCTCTTCCTCTTCTGAGGAAGAGTAGCAAGGATCGGACCAATACGCAGAGTGGTAAGTGTTCATCTTGGTTTTTTATAAGAACACTGAACAAAACAATAAACGACAACGTGACAAAACAAAACCGAAACAGTTCCGTGTGGAAACAAACACTGACACAGAAAATAATCCCCCACAACTCAAAAGTGAAAACAGGCTACCTAAGTATGATTCTCAATCAGGGACAACGATTGACAGCTGCCTCTGATTGAGAACCATACCAGGCCGAACACAGAAAATCCCAAATCATAGACAAACTAACATAGACAACCCACCCCACTCACGCCCTGACCATACTAAAACAAAGACATAACAAAGGAACTAAGGTCAGAACGTGACAGATAGGCTTGGTGATGATAGGGGCAGCAACCTTAAAGAAGAAATGGTCTAAACCTTCTGACCCAATATGTTTTTGTTGGGGGTCAAGTTTAAGGAGCTCCTTTAGCACCTCAGACTCAGTGACTGCCTGCAGGGAGAAACTTTGTAGCGGGGCAGGGGAAATAGAAGGAGGAGCATCAGGGATAGTCGCATTAGAAGGGGTGGGAGATGAGGAAATGTTGGACGGGCAAGGAGGCATGGCTGAGTCAAATAGGAATCCTGACTTAATGAAGTGGTGATTAAAGAGCTCAGCCATGTGCTTCATGTCAGTAACAACCACATCATCAACATTAAGGGACATGGGCAGCTGTGAGGAGGAGGGTTTATTCTCCAGGTCTTTAACCGTTTTCCAGAACTTCTCGGGGTTCGACCCACAGAGAGAGAACTGCTCCTTAAAGTAACTAACTTTGGCCTTCTGGATAGCCTGAGTGAACTTATTTCACATTTGTCTGAATGAGAGCCAGTCAGCCTGAGTACATGTGTGCTGAGCATTTCGCCAAATGCAATTCTGGAGGTGGAGTAACTCTGCCCGGTTGAACGAGGGGGCTGAACCTGTTTTTAAATCTCTTTTTTTTATGGGGAAGTGTTTGTTAACAATACCACTGAAAATATCAAAAAAGAAGGTTCAAGCGTCTTCGACAGAAGGGATCGAGCTGATTCTATACCATTTTACACAGGCAAGTTCAGACTTAGTGTAAGGGGCCAGGAGAGAGCTTAGGGCAGGCAGGGTACAGGCCGGTGCTGATGGAGGACGATAGCACCCAGCAACAGTCAACACAGAGCTATTTGAAAGTTTAATGATTAAAACCAGCAAATCAAATTGTTTGGGGACAGACTTGGTGGAGACAACCGAGCATGGAAGGTGATCCTTGGTTAAAGATTGCCACTCCCCCACCTTCGGAAGACCTGTCTTGCCGAAAAAGGTTATAATCAGAAAGGTTAACATCAGTATTCAAAACACTGTTCCTTAACCACGTCTCAGTAATGACCAACACAGCTGGATTGGAGCTGTGAACCCACACTTTCAATTGATCCATTTTAGGTAATAAGCTTCTAGTGTTAACGTGCAGAAACCCCAGGCTTTTACAAGAGCAGAAATCAGTGAAGCAGATATCAGAGCACAAGTCAGAATTGGGGCTAGCAACAGTAGATGGGCCAGGGTGTACATGCACATTTCCAGATATCATCAGTAGTAATACAATCAAGGCACGGCAGAGGACAGGGAGAGCTCTGCAGTGCTGATATATGACATCTGAATGTGCATCAGATGGCAACAAGATCATATTGTACAGCAATTTCATCAGGTAACATGAATACAAACTGGCGAGAGGTGGTTAGAATAGGATGGGAGGACAAAAGTCAGTGTAACCAATAGAGAGTCTGAGTCCCGAGTGTGGGGACAAACATAGTCTGTCCCACGGTTGGGTGAAGAAAGTTTGTAGTCAACGAAGTATGCAGGAGTCATGAGGCAAATAGAAAAATAGCAAAATGTACCATTTTTATTTTATTTTTATATATAACGACTTGGGGCTAGCCATTGTAAGTTCAGAGCGGCCAGATAGAAGCCACTCCTCAGTAAAAGGCACATGACAGCCTGCTTGGAGTTTGCCAAAAGGCACCTGTCTGGCCACTCTCAGACAATGAGAAACAAAATTCTCTGATCTGATGAAACCAAGATTGAACTCTTTGGCCTGAATGCCAAGAGTCACATCTGGAGGAAACCTGGCACCATCCCTACGGTGAAGCATGGTGTTGGCAGCATCATCTTGTGGGGATGTTTTTCAGTGGCAGGGACTGGGAGACTAGTCAGGATGGGGGGAAAAAGAACGGAGCAAAGTACAGAGAGATCCTTGATGAAAACCTGGAGATGATCAATTGATCTCAAATTAGGTATTTTTTCTGTTTTTTATTTTTAATACATTTGCAAAAATTTCTAAAAAACCTCTTTTCACTTTGTCGTTATTGGGTATTGTGATGTCATTATAGGGTATTGTGATGTCATTATGGGGTATTGTCATGTCATTATAGGGTATTGTGATGTCATTATGGGGTATTGTGTGTAGATTGATGAAGGGGAAAATACTATTTTATCCATTTTAGAATAAGGCTGTAACACATCAAAATGTGGAAAAAGTCAAAAGGTCTGAATACTTTCTGAATGTCACTGTACTTATGAAATGAACCGGTTGTGACTCGGGTGGCTGAGGTCCTTGATGATCTTTTTGTCCTTCCTGTGACATCGGGTGCTATAGGTGTCCTGGGGGGCAGGTAGTTTGCCCTCTGGAGAGTCCTATGGTTGCGGACGGTACAATTGCCGTACCAGGCGGTGTGATACAGGATGCTCTCAATGGTGCATCTGTAAAATTTTGTGAGGGTCTTAGGGGCCAAGCCAAATTTCTTCAGCCTTTCCTGAGGTTGATGAGGTGCTCCTTCTTCACTACACTGTCTGTGTGTTTGGACCATTTCAGATTGTCAGTATTTTACACTGTGTGATGATGGCCAGTATTGTGTTCACCCAGCAGGCAGAACTGGTTGATTTAAACTACCGGCTCAATGAGGACCTGCTGTGGGGTTATTGCTCATTAAAAAAACAGTTTTTGAGCTCTAATGTTCCTAGACAGTCTCCCTTTTTTAACTAGGCAAGTCAGTTAAGAACAAATTCTTATTTTCATTGACGGCCTACGGAGGTGGGTTAACTGCCTTGTTCAGGGGGCAGAACGACACATTTTTACCTTGTTATCTCGGGGATTCGTGCTGTGCTCTCCCTACTGATCTCGTCATTTGATTTGATATATTTTTGGGGGGCAAAACCTTTTAATAGTTAAAAAGTACAAAGCCCAAAGGACAATGAGACCGTTATACACCGATGGGGTCCTCTGTCTGGCAGAATAGTTTTGATGTTATGTTCTTTCTGTCTCTAGTCTGCAGACACTACAGCCCTCAGCCACACCGTCACTGGCCTCAAACCCAACACCATGTATGAGTTTGCTGTCATGGTCACCAAGGGCCGTAAGTCCAGCACGTGGAGTATGACAGCTCACGCCACTACGTACGAAGCAGGTGAGGAGCTCTGTCTTTTCTCAACCTCGACCCCCCCCCCCTCTCTCGCTCTCTTGTTGTCTTTTCTCGTTGTCTTTCTCTCTCTCTCTCTCTCTCTCTCTCTCTCTCTCTCTCTCTCGTTGTCTTTCACTCTCTCTCGTTGTCTCTCTCTCTCTCTCTCACTCTCTCTTGTTGTCTTTCTCTCTCTCTCTCTCACTCTCTTGTTGTCTTTCTCTCTCTCTTTCTCTCTCTCACTAAAGTTTAGCGTAAATTATTTGATAAGTCATTACTTTATTACATTGCTAACATTTTCTTAACATTTGTCATAATTAGTTAAAGCAATGAATTTGTATCAGCTCTCGTCGGACTGCATATTTTCAGACATTTTTATTCAAATCTGAAAACGTTGTGAAGCCACGCCCATTTTCTGAAGAATTGTATTATGGGCCCTAAAAGCACGGAAATAGTGTCCACTGCTTGTATACATGGAAGATGAAGAAAATGGAAGAACAACAGCATGTGAACCCTTTGTAATGACCTGGATTTCTGCATCAATTGGTCATCACATTTGATCTGATCTTCATCTAGGTCACAACAACAGACAAACACAGTCCACGTAAACTAATAACACACAAACTATTGATGTCTTTATTGAACACACCGTGTAAACATTCACAGTGCAGGGTGGGAAAAGTATGTGAACCCTTGGATTTAATAACTGGTTGACCCTCCTTTGCCAGCAATAACCTCAACCAAACGTTTTCTGTAGTTGTGGATCAGACCTGTAACAACGGTCAGGAGGAATTTTGGACCATTCCTCTTTACAAAACTGTTTCAGTTCACCAATATTCTTGGGATGTCTGGTGTGAACCGCTCTCTTGAGGTCATGCCACAGCATCTCAATCGGGTTGAGGTCAGGACTGACTGGGCCACTCCAGAAGGCGTATTGTTGATTTACTTCTGTGTTTTGGGTCATTGTCCTGTTACATCACCCATCTTCTGTCGAGCTTCAATTGGCAGACAGATAGCCTAACATTTCCTAGCAAAATGTCTTGATAAACTCGGGAATTCATTTTTCCGTCGATGGTGTCCTCCCATGAACACCATTCTTGTTAAGTGTTTTACGTATCGTAGACTCATCAACAGAGATGTTAGCATGTTCCAGAGATTTCTGTAAGTCCTGAGCTGACACTAGGATTCTTCTTAACCTCATTGAGCATTCTGTGCTGTGCTCTTGCAGTTATCTTTGCAGGATGGCCATTCCTAGGGAGAGCAGCAACCGTGCTGAAATTATAGACAATTTGTCTTACTGTGGACTGACTTTTAGAGATACTTTTGTGACCTTTTCCAGCTTCATGCAAGTCAACAATTCTTAATCTTAGGTCTTCTGAGATGTCTTTGTTCGAGGCATGGTTCACATCAGGCAATGCTTCTTGTGAATAGCAAACTCAACTTTTGTGAGTGTTTTTTATAGGGCAAGGCAGCTCTAACCAACATCTCCAATCTCGTCTCATTGATTGGACTCCAGGTTAGCGAACTCCTGACTCCCATTAGCTTTTGAGGAAGTCATTATCCAAGGGGTTCACATACTTTTTCCAACCTACACTGTGAGTGTTTAAAGGGTAGCCTAGTGGTTAGAGTGTTGGACTAGTAACCAGCAGGTAGCCTAGTGGTTAGAGTGTTGGACTAGTAACCAGCAGGTAGCCTAGTGGTTAGAGTGTTGGACTAGTAACCAGCAGGTAGCCTAGTGGTTAGAGTGTTGGACTAGTAACCAGCAGGTAGCCTAGTGGTTAGAGTGTTGGACTAGTAACCAGCAGGTAGCCTAGTGGTTAGAGTGTAGAGGCGGCAAGGTAGCCTAGTGGTTAGAGTGTAGAGGCGGCAGGGTAGCCTAGTGGTTAGAGTGTTGGACTAGTAACCAGCAGGTAGCCTAGTGGTTAGAGTGTAGAGGAGGCAGGGTAGCCTAGTGGTTAGAGTGTAGAGGCGGCAAGGTAGCCTAGTGGTTAGAGTGTAGAGGTGGCAGGGTAGCCTAGTGGTTAGAGTGTTGGACTAGTAACCAGCAGGTAGCCTAGTGGTTAGAGTGTTGAGGTGGCAGGGTAGCCTAGTGGTTAGAGTGTTGGACTAGTAACCAGCAGGTAGCCTAGTGGTTAGAGTGTTGGACTAGTAACCAGCAGGTAGCCTAGTGGTTAGAGTGTTGGACTAGTAACCAGCAGGTAGCCTAGTGGTTAGAGTATTGGACTAGTAACCAGCAGGTAGCCTAGTGGTTAGAGTGTAGAGGCGGCAAGGTAGCCTAGTGGTTAGAGTGTAGAGGTGGCAGGGTAGCCTAGTGGTTAGAGTGTTGGACTAGTAACCAGCAGGTAGCCTAGTGGTTAGAGTGTTGGACTAGTAACCGCAAGGTTGCAAGTTCATATCCCTGAGCTGACAAGGTACACATCTGTTGTTCTGCCCCTGAACAGGCAGTTAACCCACTGTTCCTAGGCTGTCATTGAAAATAAGAATTTGTTCTTAACTGACTTGCCTAGTTAAATAAAGGTAAAAAAATTATAAATATATAGACAAGGAAAATACAGTAATTAGTTTAAGCACACTGTGTGTGTCTATTGCTGTGACTTAGATGAAGATCAGATCAAATTTGATGACCAATTTAAGCAGAAATCCTGGTTCCCTCCTGGAATAAACTGGTCCTGCTGCATGGCTAGGAGGGAACCAGGATTCACACTCACATCATTTTTTCTTATATAACTGAAAACAAAATTCTGCACAAAATAATTGCACCGGCTTGTGGAGACAGACAGCACATTTTGTTTTACAGATCCAGATCCATTGTGTCAAATCGGTTCTACGTCAGTTATAGGATTAACGACGTGAGGACTTTGCTTAGTCACACGACTAAGGCTACGTTAACACAGGCAGACCCATTTAGATTTTGTTTCACACTAATTCTCACTAATTGGACAAAATATCAGCGTTGGGCTACCTGTGTAAACGCAGTCTTAGAGCCTCTGTTTGGTCATTAAAGGACAGCGTCTTTTAAATGACCTGACCTAGTTCAGATCACTAGCAGGTTTTAATCAGCTTTGTCGCCATGCAGGCTCTGTTAGAAGGAATGTTCTCTGATAAACCCCTGACCCCCTAGTCTCCCTCACATAATCTATCACAATTACTGAGAACATCATAGGAGTCCTGACACTTGTTTGGACTATGTTGGCTAGTGATAGCTTTTAACATTGTTTGGGTCTGCGTCCCAAATGGAACCCTATTCCCTATATAGTGCACTACTTTAGACCAGAGCCCTATGGAACCCTATTCCCTATATAGTGCACTACTTTAGACCAGAGCCCTATGGAACCCTATTCCCTATATAGTGCACTACTTTAGACCAGAGCCCAATGGAACCCTATTCCCTATATAGTGCACTACTTTAGACCAGAGCCCTATGGAACCCTATTCCCTATATAGTGCACTACTTTAGACCAGAGCCCAATGGAACCCTATTCCCTATATAGTGCACTACTTTAGACCAGAGCCCTATGGAACCCTATTCCCTATATAGTGCACTACTTTAGACCAGAGCCCTATGGAACCCTATTCCCTATATAGTACACTACTTTAGACCAGAGCCCTATGGAACCCTATTCCCTATATAGTGCACTACTTTAGACCAGAGGCCTATGGAACCCTATTCCCTATATATAGTGCACTACTTTAGACCAGAGCCCTATTCCCTATATAGTACACTACTTTAGACCAGAGCCCAATAGAACCCTATTCCCTATATAGGACACTACTTTAGACCAGAGCCCTATGGAACCCTATTCCCTATATATAGTGCACTACTTTAGACCAGAGCCCTATTCCCTATTCCCTATAGTACACTACTTTAGACCAGAGCCCTATAGAACCCTATTCCCTATATAGGACACTACTTTAGACCAGAGCCCTATAGAACCCTATTCCCTATATAGTACACTACTTTAGACCAGAGCCCAATAGAACCCTATTCCCTATATAGGACACTACTTTAGACCAGAGCCCTATGGAACCCTATTCCCTATATATAGTGCACTACTTTAGACCAGAGCCCTATTCCCTATATAGTACACTACTTTAGACCAGAGCCCTATAGAACCCTATTCCCTATATAGGACACTACTTTAGACCAGAGCCCTATAGAACCCTATTCCCTATATAGTTCACTACTTTAGACCAGAGCCCAATAGAACCCTATTCCCTATATAGGACACTACTTTAGACCAGAGCCCTATTCCCTATATAGTACACTACTTTAGACCAGAGCCCTATAGAACCCTATTCCCTATATAGGACACTACTTTAGACCAGATCCCTATGGAACCCTATTCCCTATATAGTGCACTACTTTAGACCAGAGCCCTATAGAACCCTATTCCCTATATAGTGCACTACTTTGGACCAGAGCCTTATTCCCTATATAGTACACTACTTTAGACCAGAGCCCTATGGAACCCTATTCCCTATATAGTGCACTACTTTAGACCAGAGCCCTATAGAACCCTATTCCCTATATAGTGCACTACTTTAGACCAGAGCCTTATTCCCTATATAGTACACTACTTTAGACCAGAGCCCTATAGAACCCTATTCCCTATATAGGACACTACTTTAGACCAGAGCCCTATGGAACCCTATTCCCTATATATAGTGCACTACTTTAGACCAGAGCCCTATTCCCTATTCCCTATAGTACACTACTTTAGACCAGAGCCCTATAGAACCCTATTCCCTATATAGGACACTACTTTAGACCAGAGCCCTATGGAACCCTATTCCCTATATGGTGCACTACTTTAGACCAGAGCCCTATAGAACCCTATTCCCTATATAGACTACTTCAGACCAGAGCCTTATTCCCTATATAGTACACTACTTTAGACCAGAGCCCTATGGAACCCTATTCCCTATATAGTGCACTACTTTAGACCAGAGCCCTATAGAACCCTATTCCCTATATAGTGCACTACTTTAGACCAGAGCCTTATTCCCTATATAGTACACTACTTTAGACCAGAGCCCTATGGAACCCTATTCCCTATATAGTACACTACTTTAGACCAGAGCCCTATGGAACCCTATTCCCTATATAGTACACTACTTTAGACCAGAGCCCAATAGAACCCTATTCCCTATATAGGACACTACTTTAGACCAGAGCCCTATGGAACCCTATTCCCTATATATAGTGCACTACTTTAGACCAGAGCCCTATTCCCTATATAGTACACTACTTTAGACCAGAGCCCTATAGAACCCTATTCCCTATATAGGACACTACTTTAGACCAGAGCCCTATGGAACCCTATTCCCTATATAGTGCACTACTTTAGACCAGAGCCCTATAGAACCCTATTCCCTATATAGTGCACTACTTCAGACCAGAGCCTTATTCCCTATATAGTACACTACTTTAGACCAGAGCCCTATGGAACCCTATTCCCTATATAGTGCACTACTTTAGACCAGAGCCCTATAGAACCCTATTCCCTATATAGTGCACTACTTTAGACCAGAGCCTTATTCCCTATATAGTACACTACTTTAGACCAGAGCCCTATAGAACCCTATTCCCTATATAGGACACTACTTTAGACCAGGGCCCTATAGAACCCTATTCCCTATATAGTACACTACTTTAGACCAGAGCCCAATAGAACCCTATTCCCTATATAGGACAGTACTTTAGACCAGAGCCCTATGGAACCCTATTCCCTATATATAGTGCACTACTTTAGACCAGAGCCCTATTCCCTATATAGTACACTACTTTAGACCAGAGCCCTATAGAACCCTATTCCCTATATAGGACACTACTTTAGACCAGAGCCCTATAGAACCCTATTCCCTATATAGTGCACTACTTTAGACCAGAGCCTTATTCCCTATATAGTACACTACTTTAGACCAGAGCCCTATAGAACCCTATTCCCTATATAGGACACTACTTTAGACCAGAGCCCTATAGAACCCTATTCCCTATATAGTACACTACTTTAGACCAGAGCCTTATTCCTATATAGTACACTACTTTAGACCAGAGCCCTATAGAACCCTATTCCCTATATAGTACACTACTTTAGACCAGAGCCTTATAGAACCCTATTCCCTATATAGTACACTACTTTAGACCAGAGCCCTATAGAACCCTATTCCCTATATATAGTGCACTACTTTAGACCAGAGCCCTATAGAACCCTATTCCCTATATATAGTGCACTACTTTAGACCAGAGCCCTATAGAACCCTATTCCCTATATAGGACACTACTTCAGACCCCAACCCATTGTGCACTAAAAGGGAAGAGGGCAGTACAGTATGTAGGGAATATGGTGCTGTACTGTTAAACTGTTCTTGAAACGTGTGTTTTGTTATTGATTGCTTTTCAGAAACACATAAATAACAAGCAAAAAGATATGAAACGTGTTGGAAATGGAAACACAGGAACCTATGTTTTTGGTTTGATCTTTGAACAAACCTTTTCAATTACAAAAACAGCTCAACTGTTCTATGGGGATGTGAATTCCTGTGGTCTTATAAACAAAGACGTTGATGTTTTCATTTCATTTCATGCAGCTCCAGCATTGTTTTCAGGAGAGATCGAGAGCTGGTCTCAGATCATGTGTAGGCTGTGTTTATGATTTAGCTTCAACATTTGTGTTTCTAGCCACAGGAGAGAACGCGCTAGGCGCACGTGGACTCTCTGTTTATGCTGTTAATGGAAACCAGCATACATGTTCGGTAGCCTTGATTTCCCCAAAACACCTCCAGAAACAACTAACTTGTTACTAACAACTAACAGAATTAGCACACGTGTCGTTGGTGGTATAAACTTGACGCCCTGATCTCTACTTCCTGTTCCTCGCCACTCCTGATTGGCTGAAACTTGTCATTTCCTTTCTCTCTCTTTACCTGATTGGTTGACAGCTCCCAGCTCTGCCCCTAAGGACCTGACGGTGATCAGCAGGGAGGGAAGACCCAGAGCCATCCTGATCAGCTGGCAACCCCCCATGGAGGCTAACGGACGAGTCATGGGTAAGAAGAACTGCCGTCCCCGGTTAGACTGTTATTTAGTTAGCCTGAGTGTGCCCCTAACCACGCCCATAACCACGCCCCTAATCATGCCCCTAACCACGCCCCGAATCACGCCCATTAAACATGCCCATGACCACTTCCCTAACCGAACCCCTAACCACGCCCTTAAACACGCCCCTAACCACGCCCTAGCCACACCCCTAACCACACATCCTAACTATGCCTTAACAACACCCCTAACCACCCCCCTAACCACGCCCCCTAACCGCGCCCCTAACAGCGCCCTTAACCATGCCCCACACCAAGGCACTAACCACGCCCCTAACAACGCACCTAACAACACCCCTAACCCCCTCTTCCCTGGCTGTAATGTAGCCTGGGTCACAGATCTGTTTTGGCATGATAATGAGTGACAAGGAGTTGGGAAGACAACACAAAGAGTTGTGGGACCAACTCTGTGTGGTCCAGCCTGTCTCCCCCTCCTCCCTCTCCTTATTACACCTTCCTCCTTCCCTCCTTTCCTCCTTCCTTTCTTCCCCTCCTCTCCCCTTCACTCCTCCTCTCTCCTATCCTCCCCCTACTCCCCTCTTCTCTCCTCTTCCTCCCTCCTCCATCCTCCTCCTCCTTCTCCTCCTCCCCTTCTCCTTCATCCTCCCTTCCTCCTCCTCCATCCTCCATTCCTCATCTTCCTCCTCCTCCATCCTCCCCTCCTCCTCCTCTCCCTCTCCCTCCTCCTCCTCCTCATCTCCTCCTCTTCCTCCTCTTCCTCTTCCTAGCGAAGACTTATAGATGACCTGGAGCCAGTGAGTTTGGTGACGAATATGAAGCGAGGGCCAGCCAACGAGAGCATACAGGTCGCAGTGGTGTGTAGTATATGGGGCTTTGGTGACAAAATGGATGGCACTGTGATAGACTGCATCCGATTTGCTGAGAAGAGTGTTTGAGGCTATTTTGTAAATGACATCGCCGAAGTCAAGGATCGGTAGGATAGTCCGTTTTATGAGGGTATGTTTGGCAGCATGAGTGAAGGATGCTTTGTTGCAAAATAAGACGCCGATTCTAGATTTAATTTTGAATTGGAGATGCTTAATGTGAGTCTGGAAGGAGAGTTTACAGTCAAACCAGACACCTAGGTATTTGTAATTGTCCACATATTCTAAGTCAGGGCAGGTGCAGGCAGCGATCGGTTGAAGAGCAGTTCGAGGCCACGGAAGGAGTGTTTTATGGCATTGAAGCTCGTCTGGAGGGTTGTTAACACAGTGTCCAAAGAAGGGCCAGAAGTATACAGGATGGTGTCGTCTGCATAGAGGTGGATCAGAGACTCACCAGCAGGAAGAGCGACATCATTGATGTATATTAAGAAAAGAGTCAGCCCGAGAATTGAACCCTGTGGCACCCCCATAGAGACTGCCAGAGTTTCGGACAACAGGCCCCCCGATTTGACACACTGAACTCTGTCTGAGAAGTAGTTGGTGAACCAGGCAAGGCAGTCATTTGAGAAACCAAGGCTGTTGAGTCTGCCGATAAGAATGTGGTGATTGACAGAGTCGAAAGCCTTGGCCAGGTCGATGAATACAGCTGCACAGTAATGTCTCTTATCGATGGCGGTTATGATATCATTTAGGACCTTGAGCGTGGCTGAGGTGCACCCATGACCAGCTCGGAAACCAGATTGCATAGTGGAGAAGGTACGGTGGGATTCGAAATGGTCGGTGATCTGTTTGTTAACTTGGCTTTCGAAGACCTTAGCAAGGCAGGGCAGGATAGATTTAGGTTTGGGTCTAGAGTGTCTCCCCCATGGAAGATTGGGATGACCGCGGTGGCTTTCCAATCTCTGGGGATCTCAGATGATACGAAAGAGAGGTTGAACAGGCTAGTAATAGAGGTTGCAACAATTGCAGCGGATAATTTTTAGAAAGAAAGGGTCCAGATTGTCTAGCCCAGCTGATTTGTAGGGGTCCAGATCTTGCAACTCTTTCAGAACATCAGCTATCTGGATTTGGGTGAAAGAGAAATGGGGGAGGTTTGGGCAAGTTGCTGTGGGAGGTGCAGGGCTGTTGACCGGGGGTGGGGTAGCCAGGTGGAAAGCACCTACCTTCATCCTCCTCTTCCTTGTCCTCCTCATCCTCCTCTCCTCCTCCTCCCCTCCTCGCATCCATGTTGTAAATCTCCAGAGTCTATCTGTCCTCTGGAAAACGGAGAGTCTACCTGTCCTCTGAAACACAGTGTCTGTAATCATTGGACAGAGTCTATCTGTCCTCTGGAACACAGTGTCTGTAATCATTGGACAGAGTCTATCTGTCCTCTGAAACACAGTGTCTGTAATCATTGGACAGAGTCTATCTGTCCTCTGAAACACAGTGTCTGTAATCATTGGACAGAGTCGATCTGTCCTCTGGAACACAGTGTCTGTAATCATTGGACAGAGTCTATCTGTCCTCTGGAACACTGTGTCTGTAATCATTGGACAGAGTCTATCTGTCCTCTGAAACACAGTGTCTGTAATCATTGGACAGAGTCGATCTGTCCTCTGGAACACAGTGTCTGTAATCATTGGACAGACATCTGTCCTCTGGAACACAGTGTCTGTAATCATTGGACAGAGTCTATCTGTCCTCTGGAACACAGTGTCTGTAATCATTGGACAGAGTCTATCTGTCCTCTGGAACACAGTGTCTGTAATCATTGGACAGAGTCTATCTGTCCTCTGGAACACAGTGTCTGTAATCATTGGACAGAGTCGATCTGTCCTCTGGAACACAGTGTCTGTAATCATTGGACAGAGTCGATCTGTCCTCTGGAACACAGTGTCTGTAATCATTGGACAGAGTCTATCTGTCCTCTGGAACACAGTGTCTGTAATCATTGGACAGAGTCTATCTGTCCTCTGGAACACAGTGTCTGTAAACATTGGACAGAGTCTATCTGTCCTCTGGAACACAGTGTCTGTAATCATTGGACAGAGTCTATCTGTCCTCTGGAACACAGTGTCTGTAAACATTGGACAGAGTCGATCTGTCCTCTGGAACACAGTGTCTGTAATCATTGGACAGAGTCGATCTGTCCTCTGGAACACAGTGTCTGTAATCATTGGACAGAGTCGATCTGTCCTCTGGAACACAGTGTCTGTAATCATTGGACAGAGTCGATCTGTCCTCTGGAACACAGTGTCTGTAATCATTGGACAGAGTCTATCTGTCCTCTGGAACACAGTGTCTGTAATCATTGGACAGAGTCTATCTGTCCTCTGAAACACAGTGTCTGTAATCATTGGACAGAGTCTATCTGTCCTCTGAAACACAGTGTCTGTAATCATTGGACAGAGTCGATCTGTCCTCTGGAACACAGTGTCTGTAATCATTGGACAGAGTCTATCTGTCCTCTGGAACACAGTGTCTGTAAACATTGGACAGAGTCGATCTGTCCTCTGGAACACAGTGTCTGTAATCATTGGACAGAGTCTATCTGTCCTCTGGAACACAGTGTCTGTAATCATTTGACAGAGTCGATCTGTCCTCTGGAACACAGTGTCTGTAATCATTGGACAGAGTCTATCTGTCCTCTGGAACACAGTGTCTGTAATCATTGGACAGAGTCTATCTGTCCTCTGAAACACAGTGTCTGTAATCATTGGACAGAGTCGATCTGTCCTCTGGAACACAGTGTCTGTAATCATTGGACAGAGTCTGTCTGTCCTCTGGAACACAGTGTCTGTAATCATTGGACAGAGTCAATCTGTCCTCTGGAACACAGTGTCTGTAATCATTGGACAGAGTCTATCCGTCCTCTGGAACACAGTGTCTGTAATCATTGGACAGAGTCTATCTGTCCTCTGGAACACAGTGTCTGTAATCATTGGACAGAGTCTATCTGTCCTCTGGAACACAGTGTCTGTAAACATTGGACAGAGTCGATCTGTCCTCTGGAACACAGTGTCTGTAATCATTGGACAGAGTCGATCTGTCCTCTGGAACACAGTGTCTGTAATCATTGGACAGAGTCTATCTGTCCTCTGGAACACAGTGTCTGTAATCATTGGACAGAGTCTATCTGTCCTCTGGAACACAGTGTCTGTAATCATTGGACAGAGTCTATCTGTCCTCTGGAACACAGTGTCTGTAATCATTGGACAGAGTCGATCTGTCCTCTGGAACACAGTGTCTGTAATCATTGGACAGAGTCGATCTGTCCTCTGGAACACAGTGTCTGTAATCATTGGACAGAGTCGATCTGTCCTCTGGAACACAGTGTCTGTAATCATTGGACGGAGTCGATCTGTCCTCTGGAACACAGTGTCTGTAATCATTGGACAGAGTCTATCTGTCCTCTGGAACACAGTGTCTGTAATCATTGGACAGAGTCTATCTGTCCTCTGGAACACAGTGTCTGTAATCATTGGACAGAGTCGATCTGTCCTCTGGAACACAGTGTCTGTAATCATTGGACGCAGTCGTACAGAACACAGTTTTTTAAATGTGTTGTTGGCAGCCCTGTTCATCACCTTCTGCATGTTCATGTATCATGTTCTACTTGTTCCTACCATCCTTTCTCTAGCATCAGTTGTTAATGTCTCTAGTGAATCGCTAATTAGCTCATTGTTAAGATACTGCTGTTGATTGTGTCCCTGTTATGATTGTAGAGGTCTGTAGACTACGTGATTCCTCAGAGTGTGTATGTTGTGTTGTCTTTGTGATTTGTCAGGCTACATCCGGTTCAACACACTGGATAAGACTCTAGCCTGGTAATAGATCTGTTTGTGCTGTCTTGAGATTCCTATAGATGACTGGGTTATGGTTAGGGTTAATCAGTCTTCCTCTTTGTGTTGTTTCTCTACCAGGCTATATCCTGTACACATCCTAGATAAGAACATGCCTATAGATGACTGGGTAATGGAGAGTATCAGTGGAGACCGTCTGACCCACCAGGTGATGGACCTGAACCTGGACACAGTCTACTACTTCAGGATCCAGGCTAAGAATGCCAAGGGAGTGGGTCCCCTGTCAGACCCCATCCACTTCAGGACTAACAAAGGTACGGGATAACTAGCTAGCTTACACTCAGCCCACCTTTTCTCACCCTGAACATTTATACATAGCTTCTCCCCCCCCTTTAGTACATGTACACCCAGAACACCCCGTCTTCCTCACCTCTCCCCTCTTATTGGGATCCTCTCGGGGCTAGGTTATCAATAGGTTATCACTAGGTTATCATCTCCGGTCTCTGGCTAAATACAGCAACCAAAACATCTGCTGCTGAATGGAGAGGTCTCTCACTGGATCCTCTGGGTTAAGGCTCAGAGTAGGAGCGCTGATCTAGGAACAGTTTTAGATTACTATGAATGGACAAAGGGGACCTGATCCTAGTTCAGCACTCTGAGACACTTAATAGGGCAGCAGGGTAGCCTAGTGGTTAGAGTGTAGAGGTGGCAGGTAGCCTAGTGGTTAGAGTGTAGAGGTGGCAGGTAGCCTAGTGGTTAGAGTGTAGAGGTGGCAGGTAGCCTAGTGGCTAGAGTGTAGAGGCGGCAGGTAGCATAGTGGTTAGAGTGTAGAGGTGGCAGGTAGCCTAGTGGTTAGAGTGTAGAGGTGGCAGGTAGCCTAGTGGTTAGAGTGTAGAGGTGGCAGGTAGCCTAGTGGTTAGAGTGTAGAGGTGGCAGGTAGCCTAGTGGTTAGAGTGTAGAGGTGGCAGGTAGCCTAGTGGTTAGAGTGTAGAGGAGGCAGGTAGCCTAGTGGTTAGAGTGTAGAGGTGGCAGGTAGCATAGTGGTTAGAGTGTAGAGGCGGCAGGTAGTCTAGAGGTTAGAGCGTAGGGGCGGCAGGTAGTCTAGTGGTTAGAGTGTAGAGGTGGTAGGTAGACTAGTGGTTAGAGTGTAGAGGTGGTAGGTAGACTAGTGGTTAGAGTGTAGGGGCGGCAGGGTAGCCTAGTGGTTAGAGTGTAGAGGCGGCAGGTAGCCTAGTGGTTAGAGTGTAGAGGTGGCAGGGTAGCCTAGTGGTTAGAGTGTAGAGGCGGGAGGTAGCCTAGTGGTTAGAGTGTAGAGGTGGCAGGTAGCCTAGTGGTTAGAGTATAGAGGCGGCAGGTAGCCTATTGGTTAGAGCGTAGGGAAGGCAGGTAGACTAGTGGTTAGAGGGTAGGGGCGGCAGGTAGTCTAGTGGTTAGAGTGTAGAGGTGGCAGGTAGACTAGTGGTTAGAGTGTAGAGGCGGCAGGTAACCTATTGGTTTGAGTGTAGAGGTGGCAGGTAGCCTAGTGGTTAGTGACCTAGTGGTTACAGTGTAGGGGGGGCAGGTCATCTAGTGGTTAGAGCGTTGGACTAGTAAACCGAAAGGTTGCAAGATCGAATCCCCGAGCTGACAAGGTACAAATCTGTTGTTCTGCCCCTGAACAAGGCAGTTAACCCACTGTTCCTAGGCTGTCATTGAAAATAAGAATTTGTTCTTAACTGACTTGCCTTGTTAAATAAAGGTTAAATTACATTTGAAAAATGAATACAGGCCCTGGTGTAAAGCCCTAAATCCTGCTGATCAACAAGCTCCAAAAGTAGAGGGAGGGTGACATGTTATTTTGGCTCTGTTCTCCAGCACTATGAGGTTAAAGGTCAGACTGTCAGCTTTCATTTCAGGGTATTTTCTTCCATATCGGGTGAACCGTTTAGAAGTTACAGCACTTTTTGTACATAGTCCTTCCATTTTAGAAATTACAGTTCTTTTTGTACATAGTCCTTCCATTTTAGAAATTACAGTTCTTTTTGTACATAGTCCTTCCATTTTAGGGGGACAAATTCACTGTATTAAAGTAGTGAAAAGTTTAGTATTTGGTCCCATATTCGTACCACTCAATGACTACATTAAGCTTGTGAATCTACAAACTTGTTGGATTGATTTGCTGTTTTTTTTGGTTGTGTTACAGATTATTTTGTGTCCAATAGAAATGAAATCGTAAATAATGTATTGTGTCATTTTGGAGTCATTTTATTTATTTTATAAAGTAATATAATATGTATCTGAACACTTCTACATTATTCACTAATCATTCAGGATTTTCTGTAATCATGGTACCTTCCAAATCAAATCACATTTTATTTGTCACATACACATGGTTAGCAGATGTTAATATGAGTGTAGCGAAATGCTTGTGCTTCTAGTTCCGACAATGCAGTAATAACCAACGGGTAATCTAGCTAACAATTCCAAAACTACTGTCTTATACACACAAGTGTAAAGGGATAAAGAATATGTACATAAAGATATATGAATGAGTGATGGTACAGAGCGGCATAGGCAAGATGCAGTAGATGGTATAGAGTGCAGTATATACATATGATATGGGTAATGTAGGGTATGTAAACAAAGTGGCATAGTTAAAGTGGCTAGTGATACATTTTTTACATCAATTATTCCATTATTAAAGTGGCTGGAGTTGAGTCAGTGTGTTGTCAGCAGCCACTCAATGTTAGTGGTGGCTGTTTAACAGTCTGATGGCCTTGAGATAGAAGCTGTTTTTCAGTCTCTCGGTCCCAGCTTTGATGCACCTGTACTGACCTCGCCTTCTGGATGACAGCGGGGTGAACAGGCAGTGGCTCGGGTGGTTGATGTCCTTGATGATCTTTATGGCCTTCCTGTAGCATCGGGTGGTGTAGGTGTCCTGGAGGGCAGGTAGTTTGCCCCCGGTGATGCGTTGTGCAGACCTCACTACCCTCTGGAGAGCCTTACGGTTGTGGGCGGAGCAGTTGCCGTACCAGGCGGTGATACAGCCCGACAGGATGCTCTCGATTGTGCATCTGTAAAAAAAATGTTTAGTGTTTTTTGGTGACAAGCCGAATTTCTTCTATCCTACCGAGACTGTCTGTGTGGCCATTTCAGTTTGTCTGTGACATGTACGCCGAGGAACTTAAAAAAACGTTCCACCTTCTCCACTACTACTGTCCCAACTTATTACAGGATAGAGAGAACGTCTGTCACGAAGTTTCAATGTGAAACATTACTGTCGTTGAGCTGTGGGAAGAACGTCTTCATCTACATGTCATACTGTGATCCTTTTGGATCCTATTGAAGACGGACCGAAGAAATGGAAAATGGAAAATCAGCTACAGTTTTTTTTTTTTTTTGAGCTTCGATCAAATTGAAAATTTCACTGTTGTGGGATATTAAGAAGCTAGAAGCAGAGAGTAGTTTAATACCCTATTCCCTACATAGTCCACTATCCTATTCCCTACATAGTCCACTATCCTATTCCCTACATAGTGCACTATCCTATTCCCTACATAGTCCACTATCCTATTCCCTACATAGTCCACTATCCTATTCCCTACATAGTGCACTATCCTATTCCCTACATAGTCCACTATCCTATTCCCTACATAGTCCACTATCCTATTCCCTACATAGTCCACTACCCTATTCCCTACATAGTCCACTACCCTATTCCCTACATAGTCCACTACCCTATTCCCTACATAGTCCACTACCCCCTATTCCACTTCATAGTCCACTACCCCCTATTCCACTACCCTATTCCCTACATAGTCCACTACCCTATTCCCTACATAGTCCACTACCCTATTCCCTACATAGTCCACTACCCTATTCCCTACATAGTGCACTACCCTATTCCCTACATAGTCCACTATCCTATTCCCTACATAGTCCACTACCCTATTCCCTACATAGTCCACTACCCTATTCCCTACATAGTCCACTACCCTATTCCCTACATAGTCCACTACCCTATTCCCTACATAGTCCACTATCCTATTCCCTACATAGTCCACTACCCTATTCCCTACATAGTGCACTACCCTATTCCCTTCATAGTCCACTACCCTATTCCCTACATAGTGCACTACCCTATTCCCTACATAGTCCACTATCCTATTCCCTACATAGTCCACTACCTATTCCCTATTCCTACCCTATTCCCTACATAGTCCACTACCCTATTCCCTACATAGTCCACTACCCTATTCCCTACATAGTCCACTACCCTATTCCCTACATAGTCCACTACCCTATTCCCTTCATAGTCCACTACCCTATTCCCTACATAGTCCACTACCCTATTCCCTACATAGTCCACTACCCTATTCCCTACATAGTCCACCCTATTCCCTATTCCACTACATAGTCCACTACCCTATTCCCTACATAGTCCACTACCCTATTCCCTACATAGTCCACTACCCTATTCCCTACATAGTCCACTACCCTATTCCCTACATAGTCCACTACCCTATTCCCTACATAGTCCACTACCCTATTCCCTACATAGTCCACTACCCTATTCCCTACATAGTCCACTACCTACCCTATTCCCTACATAGTCCACTACCCTATTCCCTACATAGTCCACTACCCTATTCCCTACATAGTCCACTACCCTATTCCCTTCATAGTCCACTACCCTATTCCCTACATAGTCCACTACCCTATTCCCTACATAGTCCTACCCTATTCCATATCCACTACCCTATTCCCTACATAGTCCACTACCCTATTCCCTACATAGTCCACTACCCTATTCCCTACATAGTCCACTACCCTATTCCCTACATAGTCCACTACCCTATTCCCTACATAGTCCACTACCCTATTCCCTACATAGTCCACTACCCTATTCCCTACATAGTCCACTACCCTATTCCCTACATAGTCCACATACCACTATTTCCCTACATAGTCCACTACCCTATTCCCATAGTCACTAGTTCCACTACATAGTCCACTATTCCCTACATAGTCCACTACCCTATTCCCTACATAGTCCACTACCCCCTATTCCCTATTCCCTATAGTCCACTACCCTATTCCCTACATAGTCCACTACCCTATTCCCTACATAGTCCACTACCCTATTCCCTACATAGTCCACTATTCCCTACTATTCCCTACATAGTCCACCCTATTCCCTATTCCCTATTCCCTACATAGTCCACTACCCTATTCCTACATAGTCCACTACCCTATTCCCTACATAGTCTCACTACCTATTCACTACCCTATTCCCTACCTATAGTCCACTACCCTATTCCCTACATAGTCCACTACCCTATTCCCTACATAGTCCACTACCCTATTCCCTACATAGTCCACTACCCTATTCCCTACATAGTCCACTACCCTATTCCCTACATAGTCCACTACCCTATTCCCTACATAGTCCACTACCCTATTCCCTACATAGTCCACTACCCTATTCCCTACATAGTCCACTACCCTATTCCCACATAGTCCACTACCCTATTCCCTACCCTATTCCCTACATAGTCCACTACCCTATTCCCTACATAGTCCACTACCCTATTCCCTACATAGTCCACTACCCTATTCCCTACATAGTCCACTACCCTATTCCCTACATAGTCCACTACCCTATTCCCTACATAGTCCACTACCCTATTCCCTACATAGTCCACTACCCTATTCCCTCCACTATATTCCACTAGTCCACTATTCCCTACATAGTCCACCCTATTCCCTATTCCCTACCCTATTCCCTACAGTCCACTACCCTATTCCCTACATAGTCCACTACCCTATTCCCTACATAGTCCACTACCCTATTCCCTACATAGTCCACTACCCTATTCCCTACATAGTCCACTACCTATTCCCTACATAGTCCACTACCCTATTCCCCCTACCCTAGTCCACTACCCTATTCCCTACATAGTCCACTACCCTATTCCCTACATAGTCCACTACCCTATTCCCTACATAGTCCACTACCCTATTCCCTACATAGTCCACTACCCTATTCCCTACATAGTCCACTACCCTATTCCCTATTCCCTATTCCCTACATAGTCCACTACCCTATTCCCTACATAGTCCACTACCCTATTCCCTACATAGTCCACTACCCTATTCCCTACATAGTCCACTACCCTATTCCCTACATAGTCCACTACCCTATTCATTCCACTACCCTATTCAGTCCACTACCCTATTCATTCCACTACCCTATTCCCTACATAGTCCACTACCCTATTCCCTACATAGTCCACTACCCTATTCCCTACATAGTCCACTACTATTCCCTCATAGTCCACTACCCTATTCCCTTCATAGTCCACTACCCTATTCCCTACATAGTGCACTACCCTATTCCCTACATAGTCCACTACCCTATTCCCTACATAGTCCACTACCCTATTCCCTACATAGTCCACTACCCTATTCCCTACATAGTCCACTACCCTATTCCCTACATAGTCCACTACCCTATTCCCTACATAGTCCACTACCCTATTCCCTACATAGTCCACTACCCTATTCCCTACATAGTCCACTACCCTATTCCCTACATAGTCCACTACCCTATTACCTACATAGTCCACTACCCTTTCCCTACATAGTCCACTACCCTATTCCCTACATAGTGCACTAACCTATTCCCTACATAGTCCACTACCCTATTCCCTACATAGTCCACTACCCTATTCCCTACATAGTCCACTACCCTATTCCCTACATAGTGCACTACCCTATTCCCTACATAGTCCACTACCCTATTCCCTACATAGTCCACTACCCTATTCCCTACATAGTTCACTACCCTATTCCCTACATAGTCCACTACCCTATTCCCTACATAGTCCACTACCCTATTCCCTACATAGTCCACTACCCTATTCCCTACATAGTCCACTACCCTATTCCCTACATAGTCCACTACCCTATTCCCTACATAGTCCACTACCCTATTCCCTACATAGTCCACTACCCTACTATTCCCTATTCATAGTCCACTACCCTATTCCCTACATAGTCCACTACCCTATTCCCTACATAGTCCACTACCCTATTCCCTACATAGTCTACTACCCTATTCCCTACATAGTCCACTACCCTATTCCCTACATAGTCCACTACCCTATTCCCTATTCCCTACATAGTCCACTACCCACTAGTCCACTACCCTATTCCCTACATAGTCCACTACCCTATTCCCTACACCGTCCACTACCCTATTCCCTACATAGTCCACTACCCTATTCATTCCACTTCCCTATTCCCTACATAGTCCACTACCCTATTCATTCCACTACCCTATTCCCTACATAGTCCACTACCCTATTCACTACATAGTCCACTACCCTATTCCTTACATAGTCTACTACCCTATTCGTTCCACTACCCTATTCCCTACATAGTCCACTACCCTATTCCCTACATAGTCCACTACCCTATTCACTACATAGTCCACTACCCTATTCCCTACATAGTCCACTACCCTATTCATTCCACTACCCTATTCCCTACATAGTCTACTACCCTATTCATTCCACTACCCTATTCATTCCACAACCTTATTCCCTACATAGTCCACTACCCTATTCCCTACATAGTCCACTACCCTATTCCCTACATAGTCCACTACTCTATTCCCTACATAGTCCACTACCCTATTCCCTACATAGACCACTACCCTATTCCCTACATAGTCCACTACCCTATTCATTCCACTACCCTATTCCCTACATAGTCTACTACTCTATTCCCTAAATAGTCCACTACCCTATTCACTACATAGTCCACTATCCTATTCCGTACATAGTCCACTACCCTATTCCCTACATAGTCCACTACTCTATTCCCTACATAGTCCACTACCCTATTCCCTACATAGTCCACTACCCTATTCCCTACATAGTCCACTACCCTATTCCCTACATAGTCCACTATCCTATTCCCTACATAGTGCACTACCCTATTCCCTACATAGTGCACTACCCTATTCCCTACATAGATCACTACCCTATTCCCTACATAGATCACTACCCTATTCCCTACATAGATCACTACCCTATTCCCATCAAATCAAATGTATTTATAAAGCCCTTCATACATCAGCTGATGTCACAGTGCTGTGCAGAAACCCAACCTAAACCCCCAAACAGCAAGCAATGCAGGTGTAGAAGCACTGTGGCTAGGAAAAACTCCCTAGAAAGGAGGGGTGTCCACTACCTAGTCCACTACCCTATCCCCTATATAGTGCACTAGTTTTGACCAGGGCTCTGAGAGGGAACATGTCTCTTGGTTGTGTCACAAAAGACACCATATCCCCTACATAGTGCACTACTATGGACCCTGATCAAAAGTAGTGTACTAAATAGGGAATAGGGTGTCATTTGGGATGCATTGTGAATGTGGACGGAAGCAAACATTGCTCAGGGCGAGGATCCTAATAATTCCCTGTTGTAGCTCCCTGGAGATCAGTTCACAGCATCACTCAGATACAGCTGTCTGGGGATCAGTTCAGAGCATCACTCAGAGCATCACTCAGATACAGCTTTCTGTAGATCAGTTCAGAGCATCACTCAGATACAGCTTTCTGTAGATCAGTTCAGAGCATCACTCAGATACAGCTTTCTGTAGATCAGTTCAGAGCATCACTCAGATACAGCTTTCTGTAGATCAGTTCAGAGCATCACTCAGATACAGCTTTCTGTAGATCAGTTCAGAGCATCACTCAGATACAGCTGTCTGGGGTCAGTTCAGAGCATCACTCAGATACAGCTTTCTGTAGATCAGTTCAGAGCATCACTCAGATACAGCTGTCTGGGGGTCAGTTCAGAGCATCACTCAGAGCATCACTCAGATACAGCTGTCTGGGGGTCAGTTCAGAGCATCACTCAGATACAGCTGTCTGGGGGTCAGTTCAGAGCATCACTCAGATACAGCTGTCTGGGGTCAGTTCAGAGCATCACTCAGATACAGCTTTCTGTAGATCAGTTCAGAGCATCACTCAGATACAGCTGTCTGGGGGTCAGTTCAGAGCATCACTCAGATACAGCTTTCTGTAGATCAGTTCAGAGCATCACTCAGATACAGCTGTCTGGGGGTCAGTTCAGAGCATCACTCAGATACAGCTTTCTGTAGATCAGTTCAGAGCATCACTCAGATACAGCTTTCTGTAGATCAGTTCAGAGCATCACTCAGATACAGCTGTCTGGGGATCAGTTCAGAGCATCACTCAGATACAGCTGTCTGGGGGTCAGTTCAGAGCATCACTCAGATACAGCTGTCTGGGGGTCAGTTCAGAGCATCACTCAGATACAGCTTTCTGTAGATCAGTTCAGAGCATCACTCAGATACAGCTTTCTGTAGATCAGTTCAGAGCATCACTCAGATACAGCTTTCTGTAGATCAGTTCAGAGCATCACTCAGATACAGCTGTCTGGGGGTCAGTTCAGAGCATCACTCAGATACAGCTTTCTGTAGATCAGTTCAGAGCATCACTCAGATACAGCTTTCTGTAGATCAGTTCAGAGCATCACTCAGATACAGCTGTCTGTAGATCAGTTCAGAGCATCACTCAGATACAGCTGTCTGGGGGTCAGTTCAGAGCATCACTCAGATACAGCTTTCTGTAGATCAGTTCAGAGCATCACTCAGATACAGCTTTCTGTAGATCAGTTCAGAGCATCACTCAGATACAGCTGTCTGGAGATCAGTTCAGAGCATCACTCAGATACAGCTTTCTGTAGATCAGTTCAGAGCATCACTCAGATACAGCTGTCTGGAGATCAGTTCAGAGCATCACTCAGATACAGCTTTCTGTAGATCAGTTCAGAGCATCACTCAGATACAGCTGTCTGGGGGTCAGTTCAGAGCATCACTCAGATACAGCTTTCTGTAGATCAGTTCAGAGCATCACTCAGATACAGCTTTCTGTAGATCAGTTCAGAGCATCACTCAGATACAGCTTTCTGTAGATCAGTTCAGAGCATCACTCAGATACAGCTGTCTGGGGGTCAGTTCAGAGCATCACTCAGATACAGCTTTCTGTAGATCAGTTCAGAGCATCACTCAGATACAGCTTTCTGTAGATCAGTTCAGAGCATCACTCAGATACAGCTGTCTGTAGATCAGTTCAGAGCATCACTCAGATACAGCTGTCTGGGGTCAGTTCAGAGCATCACTCAGATACAGCTTTCTGTAGATCAGTTCAGAGCATCACTCAGATACAGCTTTCTGTAGATCAGTTCAGAGCATCACTCAGATACAGCTGTCTGGGGGTCAGTTCAGAGCATCACTCAGATACAGCTGTCTGGGGGTCAGTTCAGAGCATCACTCAGATACAGCTGTCTGGGGGTCAGTTCAGAGCATCACTCAGATACAGCTGTCTGGGGGTCAGTTCAGAGCATCACTCAGATACAGCTGTCTGGGGGTCAGTTCAGAGCATCACTCAGATACAGCTTTCTGTAGATCAGTTCAGAGCATCACTCAGATACAGCTGGTCGATACTCCATTCCTCTCTCACTCGGTTTTTCTCTCTTCTCCCTCTCTTTCTCTCCCGCTGTCTCTCAATTCAATTTCAATTTAAGGAGTTTTATTGGCATGGGAAACACATGTTTACATTGTCAAAGCAAGTGAAAATACACAATCAACGAAGTGAAATAAACCATTTAAAAAATGAACAATAAACATTATACTAACAAAAGTTCCTAAATAAAAAATACATTTCAAATGTTATATTGCAAATGCATATGTCTATATACAGTGTTTTAATGATGTAAAGTACAACAGGGAAAATAAATAAGCATAAATATGGGTTGTATTTACAATAGTGTGTGTTCTTCAATGGTTGCCCTTTTCTCGTGGCAACAGGTCACACATGTTGCTGCTGTGATGGCACACTGTGGAGTTTCACCCAGTAGATATGGGAGTTTATCAAAATCTGGTTTGTTTTCGAATTCATTGTGGGTCTGTGTAATCTGAGGGAAATATGTGTCTCTAATACATTGGGTAGGAGGTTAGGAAGTGCAGCTCAGTTTCCACCTCATTTTGTGGGCAGTGTGCACATAGCCTGTCTTCTCTTGAGAGCCAGGTCTGCCTACAGCGGCCTTTCTCAATAGCCAGGCTATGCTCACTGAGTCTGTACATAGTCAAAGCTTTCCGTAAGTGTGGGTCAGTTAGAGTGGTCAGGTATTCTGCCACTGTGTACTCTCTGTGTAAGGCCAAATAGCATTCTAGTTTGCTCTGTTTTTTTGTTAATTCTTTCCAATGTGTCAAGTAATTATCTTTTTGTTTTCTCATGATTTGGTTGGGTCTATTTTTGTTGCTGCTCTGTGGGGTGTGTTTGTGTTTGTGAAAAGAGCCCCAGGACCAGCCTGCTTAGGGGACTCTTCTCCAGGTTCATCTCTTTGTAGGTGATGGCTTTGTTATGGAAGGTTTGGGAATCGCTTCCTTTTAGGTGGTTATAGAATTTAACAGCTATTTTCTGTATTTTGATAATTAGCGGGTATCGGCCTAATTCTGCTCTGCATGCATTATTTGGTGTTTTACTTTGTAGACAGAGAATAGTCTCAGTTTGGTGTTTGTCCTATTTTGTGAAATCTTGGTTGGTGAGTGGACCCCAGACCTGATTCAAGAATTTTTAGCCAGATCCTAATTGGTATGTTGAATTTGATGTTCCTTTTGGTGGCATAGAATGCCCTTCTTGCCTTGTCTCTCAGATAGTTCACAGCTTTGTGGAAGTTACCTGTGGCGCTGATGTTTAGAAAGAGGTATGTATGGTATTTTGTGTGCTCTAGGGCAACGGTGTCTAAATGGAATTTGTATTTACTATCAGGGACCAGGTCTGACAGAATCTGTGCAGAAGATATAGGTGCTGCTGTAGGCCCTCCGTGGTTGGTGACAGAAGCACCAGATCATCAGCAAACAGTAGACATTTGACTTCGGATTCTAGTAGGGTGAGGCCGGGTGCTGCAGACTTTTCTAGTGCCCGCGCCAATTCGTTGATATATATGTTGAAGAGGGTGGGGCTTAAGCTGCATCCCTGTCTCACCCCACGACCCTGTGGGAAGAAATGTTTTTTTGTTGTCCATTTTAACCGCACACTTATTGTTTGTGTACATGGATTTTATAATGTTGTATGTTTTCCCCCCAACACCACTTTCCATCAGTTTGTATAGCAGACCCTCATGCCAAATTGAGTCGAAAGCTGTTTTGATGTGTTTGTCAGATAGGGTGTGCAGGGTGAATACGTGGCTGTCGTACGGCAATTTGGTAAAAATCCAATTGGACATTTGCTCAGCACATTGTTTTCGCTGAGGAAATGTACGAGTCTGCTGTTAATGATAATGCAGAGGATTTTCCCAAGGTCGCTGTTGACTCCTATTCCCCGGGAGTTATTGGGATCAAAATTTGTCTCCACTTTTGTCGATTGGGGTGATCAGTCCTTGGTTCCAAATATTGGGGAAGATGCCAGAGCTGAGGATAACTCCCCCCACCCCCCCCAGACAATCAATCCACTAAAATGTTATATTTTATCTCTTTCAGTGGAACACCCAGACAAGATGGCTAACGATCAAGGTAAGCAGACACATAACATATAACACACACACACAGACACACACACACACACACACACACACACACACACACACACACACACACACACACACACACACACACACACACACACACACACACACACACATGTTTCTGTAGAGGGATGACTGTGTGTCTACCAAGTTGTACCATTCATCATAGTAATTGTACTGCATTCCTTTGGAGACAGAAAAAGAAAGTGTCCAAAATGGCACCCTATTCCCTATTTAAGTGGACTACTTTTTTTTTTTGACCAGGGCTCTCATCGAAAGTAGTGCACTAAATAGGAAATAGGGTGTCAATTTGCCAGTTTAGATTGCGTAAAGAGTTAAAGGGTTTATCCTTACTACAGTCCCGCCAACATAACTTCCAGCAGGTGAAGGGTACTAATGCCTAGCTATCTTCAGGGACCAGGGAAACGAAGGCCAATTATAGTCCTGTTTTTAATAAAGCATTAAAGCACCATTGAAAGGGAAATAATTCAAATCTGTCTCTGTCTCTTGTGTCTTCCTTTCGCCCCTCTCTCAAATACATTTAAAACATGAAACAGACGTTGTGGCGTCTCCTCTCTGTCTTTCGTGAGTGACTTCTTTCAACGCTGATAATTCCCCTTTAGAAAATCGCAATTGGAAATAGGTTACTAAATTAAACCTCTGAGTGGGAAATTGTCTTAGCAGCGAAAAAGAAAAGCGAGGGAGGGGTGGGGGGTGAGGGGGAAGGCGAGAGAGGGAGAGGGCGGGGGCGGGGGGGCGAGGGGGAAGGCGAGAGAGGGAGAGGGAGGGGCGGGGGGGGAGGGGGGGAAGGCGAGAGAGGGAGAGGGAGGGGCGGGGGGGGTGAGGGGGAAGGCGAGAGAGGGAGAGGGAGGGGTGGGGGGTGAGGGAAGAAGGCGAGAGAGGGAGAGGCAGGGGTGGGGGGAGAGCGAGAGAGGGAGAGGGAGGGGTGGGGGGGGTGAGGGGGAAGGCGAGAGAGGGAGAGGGAGGGGTGGGGGGAGGGGGAGGCGAGAGAGGGAGGGGAGGGGCGGGGGGTGAGGGGGAAGGCGAGAGAGGGAGAGGGAGGGGCAGGGGGTGAGGGGGAAGGCGAGAGAGGGAGAGGGGAGGGGGGGGTGGGGGGGAAGGCAAGAGAGGGAGAGGGAGGGGCGGGGGGGGGAGGGGAAGGCGAGAGAGGGAGAGGGAGGGGGCACCTTTTGCTATATTGAATGATAATGGTGGGTGTTGAATGATGTTAGGCGTTGAATTGAGTGGGTGCTTCCCCGTTTGCGCCCTACTCCATATGTAGTGCACTACGTTTGACCAGAAACCTACATAGGGAATAGGGGACGGAGACTCTGTCTTGTCTTCTTGTTGCTATGACACTAATGAGAGTTCCTCTTTAGAGCTGGTTTAATTAAGAGGAGGAGAGGGGTCCTCGCTTGCTCTCTCTATCTCTCTCTCACACACACACGCACGCACGCACGCACACTCGCACACACACGCACACACACGCATGCACGCACGCACACACGCATGCGCTCTCACACGCACACACACACACACACACACACACACACACACACACACACACACAAAGGTCTCTCACACACACGCACGCACACACACACACACACACACACACACACAACAGGTCTCTCTCACACACACACACACACACAAAGGTCTCTCACACACGCACGCACGCACACACACACACAAAGGTCTCTCACACACACACACACACACACACAAAGGTCTCTCACACACGCACGCACACACACACACACAAAGGTCTCTCACACACGCACACACACACACACACAAAGGGCTCATACACAGCTTTTAATTGACGTTTTGTGCAAAACATTGTATTTTGAGAGAGCAAAAAAAAATAAAGGAGAGATTGAGTTGTAGTCACCATATGAAGTGGTCACATTGAAGTGTATGATTATTTAGGGACATCTAATTCTGAAATATTTAATTACATATAAGCCATCTGTTTTTACAGATGAAGGTTCATCAGTAAAGCCATGTGTAAAATGCAAATGCTTACGTCTCATTCAATGACACATCCTGTTCTCTATACAGAGTCCTATGGCTCTGGTCTAAAGTAGAGAACGATATTGGCTAGGGAGGGATTTGGAACGGAGAGGCTGAGGGCAGCACTAGAACCTTGGTTAGAACCATCATTACATCACCATGGTTATCATATTTAAATCACTCTCATGTTTATTCATTTAGTTATTTCGCCAATAGGAAGGCCACCTTAATAATGTGTAGCCTGCAACATGTGCACAATCCGAAATGATGTGCCAACACCTGTGATTTAGTACAGAATTATAGGCTAAGTCAATACATGTATCAATACATATATATATATATATAACCAGGAGCCATATATAGCCATAGTTGTTAGTCTCTCTAGAAGCTGATCCATTATCAGAATTAAACATAACTCTAATGTTAAGGTCAGAAGGTGAAATAGAGAAAGCTGATCCCAGAGCAGCACTGCTTTCTGTCGATCCTCTCAGTATGGACACACTTAGCCAACGGTCTCTCTACACGGTGTCTTGGGAAAAACACTATCGTTAATAGCCGACGGTCTCTCTACACGGTGTCTTGGTGAAAACACTGTCGTTAATAGCCAACGGTCTCTCTACACGGTGTCTTGGGGAAAACACTGTCGTTAATAGCCAACGGTCTCTCTACACGGTGTCTTGGGAAAAACACTGTCGTTAATAGCCGACGGTCTCTCTACACGGTGTCTTGGGAAAAACACTATCGTTAATAGCCGACGGTCTCTCTACACGGTGTCTTGGGAAAAACACTATCGTTAATAGCCGACGGTCTCTCTACACGGTGTCTTGGGAAAACACTGTCGTTAATAGCCGACGGTCTCTCTACACGGTGTCTTGGGAAAAACACTGTCGTTAATAGCCGACGGTCTCTCTACACGGTGTCTTGGGAAAAACACTGTCGTTAATAGCCGACGGTCTCTCTACACGGTGTCTTGGGGAAAACACTGTCGTTAATAGCCAACGGTCTCTCTACACGGTGTCTTGGGAAAAACACTGTCGTTAATAGCCAACGGTCTCTCTACACGGTGTCTTGGGAAAAACACTATCGTTAATAGCCGACGGTCTCTCTACACGGTGTCTTGGGAAAAACACTGTCGTTAATAGCCAACGGTCTCTCTACACGGTGTCTTGGAGAAAACACTGTCGTTAATAGCCAACGGTCTCTCTACACTGTGTCTTGGGGAAAACACTGTCGTTAATAGCCAACGGTCTCTCTACACTGTGTCTTGGGGAAAACACTGTCGTTAATAGCCAACGGTCTCTCTACACGGTGTCTTGGAGAAAACACTGTCGTTAATAGCCAACGGTCTCTCTACACGGTGTCTTGGGGAAAACACTGTCGTTAATAGCCAACGGTCTCTCTACACGGTGTCTTGGGAAAAACACTGTCGTTAATAGCCGACGGTCTCTCTACACGGTGTCTTGGGAAAACACTATCGTTAATAGCCGACGGTCTCTCTACACGGTGTCTTGGGGAAAACACTGTCGTTAATAGCCGACGGTCTCTCTACACGGTGTCTTGGGAAAAACACTGTCGTTAATAGCCGACGGTCTCTCTACACGGTGTCTTGGGAAAAACACTGTCGTTAATAGCCGACGGTCTCTCTACACGGTGTCTTGGGAAAAACACTGTCGTTAATAGCCGACGGTCTCTCTACACGGTGTCTTGGGGAAAACACTGTCGTTAATAGCCAACGGTCTCTCTACACGGTGTCTTGGGGAAAACACTGTCGTTAATAGCCAACGGTCTCTCTACACGGTGTCTTGGGGAAAACACTATCGTTAATAGCCGACGGTCTCTCTACACGGTGTCTTGGGGAAAACACTGTCGTTAATAGCCAACGGTCTCTCTACACGGTGTCTTGGAGAAAACACTGTCGTTAATAGCCAACGGTCTCTCTACACTGTGTCTTGGGGAAAACACTGTCGTTAATAGCCAACGGTCTCTCTACACTGTGTCTTGGGGAAAACACTGTCGTTAATAGCCAACGGTCTCTCTACACGGTGTCTTGGGGAAGACACTGTCGTGAGTCTCTCTACACTGTGTCTTGGGGAAGACACTGTCGTTAATAGCCAACGGTCTCTCTACACGGTGTCTTGGAGAAAACACTGTCGTTAATAGCCAACGGTCTCTCTACACGGTGTCTTGGGAAAAACACTATCGTTAATAGCCGACGGTCTCTCTACACGGTGTCTTGGGAAAAACACTGTCGTTAATAGCCGACGGTCTCTCTACACGGTGTCTTGGGAAAAACACTGTCGTTAATAGCCGACGGTCTCTCTACACGGTGTCTTGGGAAAAACACTGTCGTTAATAGCCGACGGTCTCTCTACACGGTGTCTTGGGAAAAACACTATCGTTAATAGCCGACGGTCTCTCTACACGGTGTCTTGGGAAAACACTGTCGTTAATAGCCAACGGTCTCTCTACACGGTGTCTTGGGGAAAACACTGTCGTTAATAGCCAACGGTCTCTCTACACGGTGTCTTGGGAAAACACTGTCGTTAATAGCCAACGGTCTCTCTACACGGTGTCTTGGAGAAGACACTGTCGTTAATAGCCAACGGTCTCTCTACACGGTGTCTTGGGGAAAACACTGTCGTTAATAGCCAACGGTCTCTCTACACGGTGTCTTGGGGAAAACACTGTCGTTAATAGCCAACGGTCTCTCTACACGGTGTCTTGGGAAGACACTGTCGTTAATAGCCGACGGTCTCTCTACACGGTGTCTTGGGGAAAACACTGTCGTTAATAGCCAACGGTCTCTCTACACGGTGTCTTGGGGAAAACACTGTCGTTAATAGCCAACGGTCTCTCTACACGGTGTCTTGGAGAAAACACTGTCGTTAATAGCCAACGGTCTCTCTACACGGTGTCTTGGAGAAAACACTGTCGTTAATAGCCAACGGTCTCTCTACATGGTGTCTTGGGGAAGACACTGTCGTTAATAGCCAACGGTCTCTCTACACGGTGTCTTGGAGAAAACACTGTCGTTAATAGCCAACGGTCTCTCTACACGGTGTCTTGGGAAAACACTGTCGTTAATAGCCAACGGACTCTCTACACGGTGTCTTGGGAAGACACTGTCGTTAATAGCCGACGGTCTCTCTACACGGTGTCTTGGAGAAAACACTGTCGTTAATAGCCAACGGTCTCTCTACACGGTGTCTTGGGGAAAACACTGTCGTTAATAGCCAACGGTCTCTACACGGTGTCTTGGGAAGACACTGTCGTTAATAGCCAACGGTCTCTCTACACGGTGTCTTGGAGAAAACACTGTCGTTAATAGCCAACGGTCTCTCTACACGGTGTCTTGGGGAAGACACTGTCGTTAATAGCCAACGGTCTCTCTACACGGTGTCTTGGAGAAAACACTGTCGTTAATAGCCAACGGTCTCTCTACACGGTGTCTTGGGGAAAACACTGTCGTTAATAGCCAACGGTCTCTCTACACGGTGTCTTGGGGAAAACACCCCCCCGACACTGGGCCAATTGTGTGCCATCCTATGGGACTCCCAATCACGGCCTGTTGGGATACAGCCGAGAATCAAACCAGGGTCTGTAGTGACTCTTCTAGCACTGAGATGCAGTGCCTTAGACCGCTGCGCCACTCGGGGAGACCCAGTGGAATTCAGTGGAGTGTGCAGAGAGGCCTTGACATAGTTAACACGCTCAATGCACTGTAGTCCAGGCACTTCAATTTACCCTTGACAAACGACAGCATTTAACATTGTGAAGTCCCCAACACACACACACACACACACACACACACACATATGAAAAACAGAAGACGTTCTGAAGTCCCCAACACGAAGGAAATACAGAGAGATATGGATGTCAGATGTTAGGAGCGGACATTATGTGGGCCAGAACTCAGGGGCTAAATGTGTTCCTTAAAGAGAGTGAAAGCCCTTGTGTGTGTTGGCGCTTACACACACGCACACGCACACACACACACGCGCACACGCACACACACACACACACACACACACACACGTGTACGTACACACACACACACATTCACACACACACACACACACACACATTCACAGGAGGCATAAATCTTGTGAAACTGATCTAGGGGAAGCATTGGTGGAATCTCGGGCCAGAGATTGATGGTTGAGGACATTTCTCTGACCTCCCTTGGTCCCTCTGTCTCCTATCATACCTCCTCTGTCTCCTATCATACCTCCTCTGTCTCCTTTCATACCTCCTCTGTCCTCCATCATACCTCCTCTGTCCCCTATCACACCTCCTCTGTCCCCAATCATACCTCTTTTCTCAGTGGCTGGCCCCAGCTTATAGCACATCTCCCTGTAGTAACATACTTACTCTCTGCTGAAGTGGATGTTAGAAATGGGTTGATGGGGGACAACAGGACGTACATATATCAGTGAGATAATTAGTCACTTTCTCTAGTCCCTGTTCTAGAATGTGTTCTTGTCCCTGTTCTAGAATGTGTTGTAGTCCCTGTTCCAGAATGTATTCATCCTAGTCCCTGTTCTAGAATATCTATCTTCCAGTCTCTGTTCTAGAATGTCTTCCAGTCCCTGTTCTAGAATGTGCACTAGTCCCTGTTCTAGCATGTCTTTTAGTCCATGTTCTAGAATGATTTCGAGTCCCTGTTCTAGAATGTCTTCTAGTCCCTGATCTAGAATGTCTTCCAGTCCCTGTTCTAGAATGTGCACTAGTCCCTGTTCTAGAATGTCTTCCAGTCCCTGTTCTGGAATGTCTTATAGTCCCTGTTCTAGAATGTCTTCTAGTCCCTGTTCTAGAATATCTTCAAGTCCCTGTTCTTAAATGTATTCCAGTCCCTGTTCTAGAATGTATTATAGACCCTGTTCTAGAATGTGCTCTAGTCCCTGCTCAATAATTTGTTTTAGTCCCTGTTCTGGAATGTCTTCTAGTCCCTGTTTTAGTCCCTGTTCTGGAATGTCTAGTCCCTGTTCTACAATGTCTTCTAGTCCCTGTTCTAGAATATCTTCTAGTCCCTATTCTAGGATGTATTCTAGTCCCTGTTCTAGTCCCTGTTCTAGTCCCTGTTCTAGGATGTCTTCTAGTCCCTGTTCTAGAATATATTCTAGTCCCTGTTCTAGGATGTCTTCTAGTCCTTGTTCTAGTCCCTGTTCTAGTCCCTGTTCTATGATGTCTTCTAGTCCCTGTTCTGGAATGTGTTTTAGTCCATGTTCTAGAATGTCTTCTAGTCCCTGTTCTAGAATGTCTTCTAGTCCCTGTTCTAGGATGTCTTCTAGTCCCTGTTCTGGAATGTGTTTTAGTCCATGTTCTAGAATGTCTTCTAGTCCCTGTTCTAGAATGTCTTCTAGTCCTTGTTCTGGAATGTCTTCTAGTCCCTGTTCTAGAATATCTTCTTGTCCCTGTTCTAGAATGTCTTCTAGTCCCTGTTCTAGAATATCTTCCAGTCCCTGTTCTAGAATATCTTCTTGTCCCTGTTCTAGAATGTCTTCTAGTCCCTGTTCTAGAATATCTTCCAGTCCCTGTTCCAGGATGTCTTCTAGTGCCTGTTCTAGAATATCTTCTAGTCCCTGTTCTAGAATGTGTTTTGAGTCCCTGTTCCATGTACAGTCTGTCTCATAGTCTCATAGTTTAGTTGAGTTGGTACAGGCAAAGTCTCTTCCTCTAGTCTTTTAACGGTCGGTTTTGCATTAGGAGTCATTGGTTTTTCCCAAACATTGTAAGCAATCAAATCACTGATCATGAATTTGATTCATCAGTCATCATTGAAAAGAGATCAGTTTATTTCAGTGCTGGATATGAAATCTGTTTTGATGACAGGCGCCACAATTACAGCCTGAATATTTCATTGTTGTTCAAAACTCAGTTGTATCCCAGCCATGTGGTGTATGAAACTCTCCGCTCATTGTCTTCCTCTGCTATAACATTTACAATAAATAAATAATGAAACGCTGCAGGTCTCAAACAACAGAGCAAGTCATAAACAGCCTACCAAATGGCACCCTATTCCCTGCATAGGGCACTTATTTCCACCAGAACTCTGGTGAAACATAGAGCACCACGTAGAGAACAGGGTGGCATTGGAGACTCACCTGTAGACCTGTCCCTGAAGCACAGCATCTCTGGAGGAGTCCATGTGGCCCCTGCTGGCCTTTCGCTGTCTCTATGATATACACAGCCAGCAGGTATGTGAAGAAAGCCTGTTTATTTTTCTTCTGCCTACCTACGCTACAGACCACTACAGACCACTACAGACCACTACAGACCACTACAATACACTACAGACCACTACAATACACTACAGACCACTACAGACCACTACAGACCACTACAATACACTATAATAGTACCTTACAGACCACCGCAGACCACCACAGACCACTACAGACCACTACAGACCACTACAGACCACTACAGACCACTACAGACCACTACAATACACTACAGACCACTACAATACACTAAAATAGTACCTTACAGACCACCGCAGACCACTACAGACCACTACAGACCACTACAATACACTATAATAGTACCTTACAGACCACTACAGACCACCACAGACCAATTACAGACCACTACAGGCAACTACAATAGTACACTTTAGACCTCTACAGACCACTACAGACCAATTACAGACCACTACAGACCAATTGCAGACCACTACAGACCAATTACAGACCACTACAGACCACTTCAATACACTACAATGGTCCACTACAGACCACTACAGACCAATTACAGACCACCACAGTCCACTACATACCACTACAAACTACTACAGAACAATTACAGACCACCACAGTCCACTACATACCACTACAAACCACTACAGAACAATTACAGACCACCACAGTCCACTACATACCACTACAAACCACTACAGAACAAGTACAGACCACTGCAGATCATATGTACCACTTCAATACACTACAACAGTCCACTATAGACCACTACAGTCCACTACTGTACACTACTGTCCACTACAGTCCACTACTGTCCACTACAGTCCACTACTGACCACTACAGTCCACTACAGACCACTACAGTCCACTACAGTCCACTACAGACCACTACAGTCCACTACAGACCACTACAGTCCACTACAGTCCACTACAGACCACTACACTCCACTACAGACCACTACAGTCCACTACAGTCCATTACAGTTCACTATAGACCACTACAGTCCATTACAGTACACTACTGTCCACTACCGTCCATTACAGACCATTACAGTCTACTACAGTCCATTACAGACCATTACAGTCCACTACAGTCCACTACAGACCACTACACACCATTACAGACCACTACAGACGACTACAGATCCTTACAGACCACTACAGTCCACTACAGTCCACTATAGTCTATTACAGATCACTACAGACCACTACAGTCCACTACATACCACTACAGACCACTACAGTCTTTTACAGTCCACTACAGTACACTACCGTCTATTACAGACCACTACAGACCACTACAGACCACTACAATAGTACATTTGGGGGGATATATTTTTTTGCTAGATAATAATTGGATATTGAGAAGTCACTGGGGAGCCCTTTGTAGAATTTCTGCCAGAGAGACAGTGACAGACAGACAGACAGACAGACAGACAGACAGACAGACAGACAGACAGACAGACAGACAGACAGACAGACAGACAGACAGACAGACAGAGAAACAGATAGAGAAACAGATAGAGAAACAGACAGACAGACAGATACAGACAGACAGATACAGACAGACAGACAGAGACAGATACGGACAGACAGACAGACAGAGACACAGATACAGACAGACGGACAGACAGACAGACAGAGACCCAGATACAGACAGACAGACAGACAGACAGAGACCCAGAGACAGATACAGACAGACAGACAGACAGACAGACAGACAGACAGACAGACAGACAGACAGACAGACAGACAGACAGAGAAACAGACAGACAGACAGACAGACAGACAGACAGACAACAGACAGACAGACAGACAGACAGACAGACAGACAGACAGACAGACAGAAGACAGACAGACAGACAGACAGACAGACAGACAGACAGACAGACAGACAGACAGACAGACAGACAGACAGACAGACAGACAGACAGACAGACAGAGAAACAGAGAGACAGACAGAGAAACATAGAGACAGACAGAGAGTTTGGAGTAGCAGCCAGAGGCTCTTCACCTAAGAGGCTCAGTCACTCTCCATGGCTTTCGCAAGCTGCCTCCCTGTGTGTTTTGGTGCTGTGGGGGGGAAAGGCATTCAAGGCAAGCACAGAATTCTCCTCTTCTCCTCTCAAACACATGGTTTCCAATTACCTATCATTGGTTGGCGCTTAGGACTGTATACTGAGATAGACTGACTACAGTACAGCCTGCTGCTCCGCACAGTACTGTCAGATCCCAGGATCTCCATTTAGACTCAAGATACAACGTGAAATGGGAAATACTGCGTTCTCAATCAAATACCTAAAATAATAAAATACGTAACTCTTCCTTAGATTAGTTTGAACACTGTAAATGTAACGGCATTCTTCTTCATTCTCCCCTTTCTCTGTTCTACAGGTCGCCATGGAGACGGAAGCTACTGGCCCTCTGACAACAACCTGATTGATAGGAGCAGTCTGAACGGTAAGCACCCTCGACGACC
>NC_056437.1:5380259-5435259 GCF_018296145.1 Oncorhynchus tshawytscha
ACCATGACAGGTCTACAGAGAGAGACTATGACAGGTCTACAGAGAGAGAACATGACAGGTCTACAGAGAGAGACTATGACAGGTCTACAGAGAGAGACCATGACAGGTCTACAGAGAGAGAGACCATGGCAGGTCTACAGAGAGAGACCATGACAGGTCTACAGAGAGAGACCATGACAGGTCTACAGAGAGAGACTATGACAGGTCTACAGAGAGAGAACATGACAGGTCTATAGAGAGAGACCATGACAGGTCTAGTCTACAGAGAGAGAGACCATGACAGGTCTACAGAGAGAGAGACCATGACAGGTCTACAGAGAGAGACCATGATAGGTCTACAGAGAGAGACTATGACAGGTCTACAGAGAGAGACCATGACAGGTCTACAGAAAGAGAGACCATGACAGGTCTACAGAGAGAGACCATGACAGGTCTACAGAGAGAGACTATGACAGGTCTACAGAGAGAACATGACAGGTCTACAGAGAGAGACCATGACAGGTCTACAGAGAGAGACTATGACAGATCTACAGAGAGAGACTATGACAGGTCTACAGAGAGAGACTATGACAGGTCTACAGAGAGAGACCATGACAGGTCTACAGAGAGAGACCATGACAGGTCTACAGAGAGAGACCATGACAGGTCTACAGAGAGAGACCATGACAGGTCTACAGAGAGAGACCATGACAGATCTACAGAGAGAGACTATGACAGGTCTACAGAAAGAGAGACCATGACAGGTCTACAGAGAGAGACCATGACAGGTCTACAGAGAGAGACTATGACAGGTCTACAGAGAGAGAACATGACAGGTCTACAGAGAGAGACTATGACAGGTCTACAGAGAGAGACCATGACAGGTCTACAGAGAGAGACCATGACAGGTCTACAGAGAGAGACCATGACAGGTCTACAGAGAGAGACCATGACAGGTCTGCAGAGAGAGACCATGACAGGTCTACAGAGAGAGACCATGACAGGTCTACAGAGAGAGACCATGACAGGTCTACAGAGAGAGACTATGACAGGTCTCTGTTGATTCTTTAATATAATACCTTTGCTTTCGCCAATCACAGGGCTGTTGTGGAGTGGTTCTCGGTAGCTCAGTTGGTAGAGCAAGGCACTTCTAACGCCAGGGTAGTGGGTTCAATTCTCGTGCCCAGCGTCTTCTTAATGGCATATATTAGTTCACATGTCTTCTCATTTGAGTATCTCTCTCGCCTCACAGCTGAGTTCCCCCGCCCCCCACCAGAGCTCCACCAATGGTGTTGCAGTTTTGTGGATTTAAAGCAGCATTCTACACTGTTATTACAGTTTAATGACATAGCAGGTCTGGGAACAGATGGTAATATTGGTTAATGTGATTTCTATAGCAGGTCTGGGAACATATGGTAATATTGGAAGGCTATAGCAGGTCTGGGAACAGATGGTAATATAGGTTAAAGGTTAATGGGAAGTCTATAGCAAGTCTGGGAACAGATGGTAATATTGGAAGGATATAGCAGATCTGGGAACAGATGGTAATATAGGTTAATGTGAAGGCTATAGCAGGTCTGGAAACAGATGGTAATATAGGTTAATGGGAAGTCTATAGCAGGTCTAGGAACAGATGGTAATATAGGTTAATGGGAAGTCTGTAGCAGGTCTGGGAACTGTAGACTAGCTGATTTTACAGTAGGGAGCCGTTTCCCTTCAATTTCTTGCCAGACGAAGACTCTGTACACACGCACACACACACGCACACACGCACACACACACACACACACACACACACACACACACACACACACACACTGCAATCTGTGGAGATGTCTCTGTGGGGAAATCTGTGTCTTAACTAAGGAGCACCAGATAATCACAGGCTGCAGGTTTATTAGCAGGAGAACGGCTAGAGGGAGATGAGGAGAGGGAGAGAGGAGGGTGGAGGGAGATGAAGAGAGGGGAGGGAGGAGGGTGGAGGGAGATGAAGAGAGGGAGAGAGGAAAGGTGGAGGGAGATGAAGAGAGGGAGAGAGGAAGGTGGAGGGAGATGAAGAGAGGGAAGGAGGGAGATGAAGAGAGGGAGCTGAAGAGAGGGAGATGAAGAGAGGGAGATTAAGAGAGGGATGGAGGAAGGTGGAGGGAGATGAGGGAGGGAGGAGGGAGGAAGGTGGAGGGAGATGAGGAGAGGGAGAGAGAGAGATGATGAGTGGATGGGAGGAGGGTGGAGGGAGATGAAGGAGGAGGGTGGAGGGGATGAGGAGAGGGAGAGAGAGATGATAAGTGGATGGGAGGAGGGTGGAGGGAGATGAAGATAGGGAAGGAGGAGGGTGGAGGGGATGAGGAGAGGGAGGGAGGAGGGTGGAGGGGATGAGGAGAGGGAGAGAGAGAGATGATGAGTGGATGGGAGGAGGGTGGAGGGAGATGAAGAGAGGGAAGGAGGAGGGTGGAGGGGATGAGGAGAGGTAGAGAGATGATGAGTGGATGGGAGGAGTGTGGAGGGAGATGAAGAGAGGGAAGGAGGAGGGTGGAGGGGATGAGGAGAGGGAGGGAGGAGGGTGGAGGGAGATGAGGAGAGGGAGAGAGAGAGATGATGAGTGGATGGGAGGAGGGTGGAGGGGATGAAGAGAGGGAAGGAGGAGGGTGGAGGGGATGAGGAGAGGGAGGGAGAGATGATGAGTGGATGGGAGAGGGTGGAGGGAGATGAAGAGAGGAAGGAGGAGGGTGGAGGGGATGAGGAGAGGGAAGGAGGAGGGTGGAGGGGATGAGGAGAGGGAGAGAGAGAGATGATGAGTGGATGGGAGGAGGGTGGAGGGAGATGAAGAGAGGGAAGGAGGAGGGTGAAGGGGATGAGGAGAGGGAGGGAGGAGGGTGGAGGGAGATACAATAACCCTACACCACACCACTATACTACACCACATCACTATACTACACCACCACCACTATACTACACCACCACCACTATACTACACCACTATACTACACCACACCACTATACTACACCACCACCACCCTACACCACACCACTATACTACACCACACCACTGTACTACACCACACCACTATACTACACCACATCACTATACTACACAACACCGCTATACTACACCACACCACTATACTACACAACACCGCTATACTACACCACACCACTATACTACACCGCTATACTACACCACACCACTATACTACACCACACCACTATACTACACCACACCACTATACTACAGCACACCACTATACCACACCACATCACTATACTCCACCACACCACATCACTATACTACGCCACATCACATCACTATACTACACCACACCACATCACTATACTAAACCACCACATTACCACTAATACACGCTGTAATCTGGGTGTTGGCAGAACATCTCCTAGATCCGTCGTGACTCGCTGGAATGACAGCGTGCTCACTGACCCGCCGCAATGCCTGCTGGGATGAATTAGGAAGTAGCCGTGTGGCTTCTGTCTGTTCTTCTGATTGGAGCAGATGGTCGAACCATCCGGCCCGTCGCCTTCCAGCGTGGTAGAGGTCAGAGTTCACTGATGGAGCACAGACCTCTGTGTAATATCTTTGTTCTCCAGGGACACGAGCAGCGAGCAGTGTGAGAATGGTACCCTATTGCTTTAGACCATCCAGTCTGCACATACAGTATATAGTCAAATAGGGTGCCATTTTGGTGACAGAGCCAACTCTGCCAACTGACAGAGCCACTTCCAACTGTGCCGTAGGTTTGTGCAGTAAGTGTGCCAGCTGGATGTCAAGGATAGTCACCCCATTTACACTGCGTCTGAGACGGGCTGAGACCACAGCGAGCAGTGTGAGAGTGATAGTGACCCCTGAGTGACGGGCTGAGAGCCGGGATTGGTCAGGTGTTGTGGGACAGAGAGTCATATTATTTGTCTGTCTGTGTTCTCTTTGTTTCTACTAAACATTCTTAGAATGTCCTCAGATGTTCTAGAAGGTAGAAATGTCCTCAGATGTTCTAGAAGGTATGAATGTCCTCAGATGTTCTAGAAGGTATAAATGTCCTCAGATGTTCTAGAAGGTATAAATGTCCTCAGATGTTCTAGAAGGTATGAATGTTCTCAGATGTTCTAAAAGGTATAAATGTCCTCAGATGTTCTAGAAGGTATAAATGTCCTCAGATGTTCTAGAAGGTATGAATGTTCTCAGATGTTCTAAAAGGTATAAATGTCCTCAGATGTTCTAAAAGGTATAAATGTCCTCAGATGTTCTAGAAGGTATAAATGTCCTCAGATGTTCTAAAAGGTATAAATGTCCTCAGATGTTCTAGAAGGTATAAATGATCATAGATGTTCTAGAAGGTATGAATGTTCTCAGATGTTCTAAAAGGTATAAATGTCCTCAGATGTTCTAAAAGGTATAAATGTCCTCAGATGTTCTAGAAGGTATAAATGTCCTCAGATGTTCTAGAAGGTATAAATGTCCTCAGATGTTCTAGAAGGCATAAATGTTCATAGATTTTCTAGAAGGTATAACGTTACGTTGTTATACTTTTTTTTTCATACAATCACTAGCTCGGATAAATTAATATTTTTCCTCATAAATCTACACACAATACCCCATAATCACAAAGTGAAAACTGGTATTCAAACCCTTTCCTATGAGAATCGAAAAATTGAGTTCAGATGTCCACCTGTGGTAAATTAAATTGATTGGACATGATTTGAAAAGGCACACACCTGTCAATATAAGGTCCTTCAATTGACAGCACATGTCAGAGCAAAAACCAAGCCATGCGGTTGAAGGAATTGTCCATAGACCTCCGTGAAACGATTGTGTCGAGGCACAGATCTGGGGAAGGGTACCAAAACATTTCTGCAGCATTGAAGGTCCCCAAGAACACAGTAGCCTCCATCATTCTTAAATGTAAGAAGTTTGGAACCACCAAGACTCTTCCTAGAGGTGACCAAGAACCTGATGGCCCCCCTGAAAGAGCTCCAGAGTTCCTAGGTGGAGATGGGAGAAACTTCCAGAAGGACAACCATCTCAGACGAAAGCCACTCCTCAGTAAAAGGTTCATGACAGCCCGCTTGGAGTTTGCCAAATGGCACCTAAAGGACTCTTAGACCATAAGAAACAAGGTTCTCTGGTCTGATGAAACCAAGATTGAACTCTTTGGCCTGAATGCCAAGTGTCACGTCTGGAGGAAACCTAGCACCATCCTTACAGTGAAGCATGGTGGTGGCAGCATCATGCTGTGGGGATGTTTTTCAGCGACAGGGACTGGAGGATTAGTCAGAATCGAGGGAAATATGAATGGAGCAAAGCACAGAGAGATCCTTGATGAAAACCTGCTACAGAGTGCTCAGACTGGGGCGAAGGTTCACCTTCCAACAGGACAACGACACTAAGCACACAGCCAAGACAATGCAGGAGTGGCTTCGGGACAAGTCTCTGAATGTCCTTGAGTGGCCCAGCCAAATCCCGGACTTGAACCCGATCTAACATCTCTGGAGACCTGAAAATAGCTGTGCAGAGACGCTCCCCATCCAACCTGACAGAGCTTGAGAGAGGATCTGACAGCTTCTATCTCAAGGCCATCAGACTGTTAAACAGCCACCACTAACATTGAGTGGCTGCTGCCAACACACTGACATTGACTCAACTCCAGCCACTTTAATAATGGGAATTGATGGGAATTGATGTAAAATATATCACTAGCCACTTTAAACAATGCTACTTAATATAATGTTTACATACCCTACATAATTTATCTCATATGTATACGTATATACTGTACTCTATATCATCTACTGCATCTTTATGTAATACATGTATCACTAGCCACTTTAACTATGCCACTTTGTTTACATACTCATCTCATATGTATATACTGTACTCAATACCATCTACTGCATCTTATTCTATGCATTACTCATCTCATATGTAAATACTGCACTGAATACCATCTACTGCATCTTGCCTATGCCGCTCTGTACCATCACTCATTCATATATCTTTATGTACATATTCTTTATCCCCTTACACTGTGTATAGGACAGTAGTTTTTTTTGGAATTGTTAGTTAGATTACTTGTTGGTTATTACTGCATTGTCGGAACTAGAAGCACAAGCATTTCGCTACACTCGCATTAACATCTGCTAACCATGTGTATGTGACAAATAAAATTGATTTGATTTGATTTAGAAGAATGGGAGAAAATCCCCAAATACAGGTGTGCCAAGCTTGTAGCGTCATACCCAAGAAGAATCAAGGCTGTAATCACTGGCAAAGGTGCTTCAACAAATTACTGAGTAAAGGGTCTGAATACTTATGTAAATGTTATATTTCATTAAAAAAAAATATTTTTTTTATACATTTGCAAAAATGTCTAAACCCCCTTTTTTTGTTGCTTTGTCATTATGGTATATTGTGTGCAGATTGAATAGGGGAGGGGGGACTATTTAATCCAATTTAGAATAAGGCTGTTATGTAACAATGGAAGAAGTCATAGGGACTGAATACACTGTAGTAAGAGGACAATCCTACTGCCCCAATCTAAGAAGAAGTCTTTTAATCCAGATATTATGTTTTGTTTGCCTAGTTGTGTTGTCGTTTTCAATCGCAAGCTAGTTTTATAAAACAATCCAACTCCTATAATAATTTATAAGAACATTAAAGATTCAATCTATGTTTATTCAAACCCAGTTTGAAAGATACGTGAAGGCAATCTGGGTGTCTTTTCATCTGAAAATGGTGGGATTCCATAGGGCTCTGGTCTAAAGTAGTGCACTATGTAGGGAATAGGATTCCATAGGGCTCTGGTCTAAAGTAGTGCACTATATAGGGAATAGGATTCCATAGGGCTCTGGTCTAAAGTAGTGCACTATATATGGAATAGGGTTCTATAGGGCTCTGGTCTAAAGTAGTGCACTATATAGGGAATATAGTTCTATAGGGCTCTGGTCTAAAGTAGTGCACTATATAGGGAATAGGGTTCCATAGGGCTCTGGGCTAAAGTAGTGCAGTATATAGGGAATAGGGTTCCATAGGGCTCTGGGCTAAAGTAGTGCACTATATAGGGAATAAGGTGTCAATTTGGGACAGTTTCCACCCAGAGGAGGTGAGTTGGCCTCTGTATAAAAGCTCGGTAATGGAGTTCAGAGTTAAACGTGTCAGTAGATGTGTCATTTCTTTGAGACGGCGGTCGGTGAAAAGGGAGCGAAGAAGACAGGTTGAATTGATGACACTCTCCATCACCCATTACTGTGACCTTGGAGGGAGTAGCGTGGAGAAGCAGTGTGTGTGTGTGTGTAGCATGGAGAAGCAGTGTGTGTGTGTTTGTGTAGTGTGGAGAAGCAGTGTGTGTGTTTGTGTAGCGTGGAGAAGCAGTGTGTGTGTTTTTGTAGCGTGGAGAAGCAGTGTGTGTGTTTTGTAGCGTGGAGAAGCAGTGTGTGTGTTTGTGAGCGTGGAGAAGCAGTGTGTGTGTTTGTGTAGTGTGGAAAGCAGTGTGTGTGTTTGTGTAATGGAGTTGTGTGTGTTTGTGTAGTGTGGAGAAGCAGTGTGTGTGTTTGTGTGCGTGGAGAAGCAGTGTGTGTTTTTTGTAGCGTGGAGAAGCAGTGTGTGTGTTTGAGTAGCGTGGAGAAGCAGTGTGTGTGTTTGTGTAGCGTGGAGAAGCAGTGTGTGTCACCCATGTAGCGTGGAGAAGCTGTGTGTGTTTGAGTAGCGTGGAGAAGAAGTGTGTGTGTTTGTGTAGCGTGGAGAAGCAGTGTGTGTGTTTTGTGTAGCGTGGAGAAGCAGTGTGTGTGTTTTTGTAGCGTGGAGAAGCAGTGTGTGTGTTTGTGTAGCTGGAGAAGCAGTGTGTGTGTTTTGTAGCGTGGAGAAGCAGTGTGTGTGTTTGTGTAGCGTGGAGAAGCAGTGTGTGTGTTTGTGTAGCGTGGAGAAGCAGTGTGTCTGTTTTTGTAGCGTGGAGAAGCAGTTATGTGTGTTTGTGTAGCGTGGAGAAGCAGTGTGTGTGTTTGTGTAGCGTGAAGAAGCAAGGTGTTTGTGTAGCGTGGAGAAGCAGTTTGTGTGTGTGTGAAGTGTGGAGAAGCAGTGTGTGTGTGTGTGTGTGTGTGTGTGTGTGTGTGTGTGTGTGTGTGTGTGAAGCGTGGAGAAGCAGTGTGTGTGTGTGTGTGTGTGTGTGTGTGTGTGTGTGTGTGTGTGTGTGTGTGTGTGTGTGTGTGTGTGTGTGTGGCGTGGAAGCACCACAGTGAATCAATCCTATAAACATTCCCCGTGAACATGAGGAGAGAAAACACAACACTCAGAGGAAGCACAACACAACACACACATCACAATATACACACATCACAATATACACACATCACAATATACACACATCACAATATACACACAGAAGCACATCGCAAAACTCTCTCAATTTGTCTAGTTGCTTTACGCTTGGTATTTTCCTCAGGCTGTTTGGAGCTGAAAGGAACCCACACACGCACGAAACAGGGAATTTGGAACACACACACATACACACACACAAACGGTTGAACGGCTGGTGCAATCCAATACCACCTATCAGCAATCTGTCTGTTCAAGCTGCACCATAAATTAACTCATTAATTCAGAGTGTAGTGGAGGCTGGTACAGAGCCGGGGAAGCAGGGAGGGCCTCGTCTGCTCTGACTAGGGAAGCAGGGAGGGCCTCGTCTGCTCTGACCTGGGAAGCAGGGAGGGCCTCGTCTGCTCTGACCTGGGAAGCAGGGAGGGCCTCGTCTGCTCTGACCGGGGAAGCAGGGAGGGCCTCGTCTGCTCTGACCGGGGAAGCAGGGAGGGCCTCGTCTGCTCTGACCTGGGAAGCAGGGAGGGCCTCGTCTGCTCTGACCTGGGAAGCAGGGAGGGCCTCGTGATAACGATACTGCACCGACCGTGCTCTGAGTGGATGTGAAACAACGTTGTGGCTGAATTGGCTCCCTATTCCCTATAGGCCCTGGATAAAAAAACTAGTGCACTTAAGATAGTCAACAGGGTGTTGTTTCAGACTTACCCTTAAACAAGTCAGCTGGAGAATGTAGACTACCCTGTACAGAGTTGGACTCACCCTTAGACAAGTCAGCTGGAGAATGTAGACTACCCTGTACAGAGCTGGACTCACTCTTAGACAATCCAACTGTGCAGTTTCAGCTTCTTTGTCCTGACCCTTTGATCATCATTGTATCCTGCTGTATAAAGAGTGGAGGGGGGAGAGGGGGGAGATACAGGATTGACCAAGTTAAGTGACAGGTTGTGATTTTCATGTATTGATCAATTAGGATTGGGTTGAACTGTAGTAATGACAGGTAGGTTTGAGTGGGACTGTAGTAATGACAGGTAGGAGTGGGTGGGACTGTAGTAATGACATGTAGGAGTGGGTGGGACTGTAGTAATGACATGTAGGAGTGGGTGGGACTGTAGTAATGACAGGTAGGAGTGGGTGGGACTCTGGCAATGACAGGTAGATGTGGGTGGGACTCTAGTAATGACAGGTAGATGTGGGTGGGACTGTAGTAATGATAGGTAGGAGTGGGTGGGACTCTGGCAATGACAGGTAGATGTTGGTGGGACTGTAGTAATGACAGGTAGATGTGGGTGGGACTGTAGTAATGTCAGGTAGGAGTGGGTGGGACTCTGGCAATGACAGGTAGATGTGGGTGGGACTGTTGTAATGACATTTTACCATTAGCATTCACATTATAGCATCACTAGCATTATACATTAGCATTCACATTATAGCATCACTAGCATTATACATTAGCATTCACATTATAGCATCACTAGCATTATACATTAGCATTCACATTATAGCATCACTAGCATTATACATTAGCATTCACATTATAGCATCACTAGCATTATACATTAGCATTCACATTATAGCATCACTAGCATTATACATTAGCATTCACATTATAGCATCACTAGCATTATACATTAGCATTCACATTATAGCATCACTAGCATTATACATTAGCATTCACATTATAGCATCACTAGCATTATACATTAGCATTCACATTATAGCATCACTAGCATTATACATTGTCAAGGAGCGGAACTCCTTCAAGAAGAGAAAGTGTCAATACAGGACTACGATCGAATCGTACTAAACCGGCTCCGACGCTCGTCACATACAAACATACTCGTTACATACAAACACTCATTAACTCTCTCTTTTTCCCTGTCTCTCTCTCTCAATTCAGTAAAATTTAATTTTAAGGGCTTTATTGGCATGGGAATCATATATTCATATTGCCAAAGCAAGGGAAGTAGATAATAAACAAAAGTGAAATAAACAATTAAAAATGAACAGTAAACATTAAACTCACAAAAGTTCCGAAATAATAGACATTTCAAATGTCATATTATGTCTATATACAGTGTTGTAACAATGTGCAAATAGTTCAAGTACAGAAGGGAAAAAAATGTAACAAATATTGGTCGTATCCCTCTACGCACTCCGACGAACCATCAAACAGGCAAAGCATCAATACAGGACTAAGATTGTACTACACCGGCTCTGACGCTCGTCGGATGTGGCAGGGCCTGCAAACCATTCCAGACTGCAACGGGAAGCACGGAAAACAACAAGGAACACTGAAACATGCATGAGAGCACCAGCTGTTCCGGACGACTGTGTGATCATGCTCTCCGAAGCCGATGTGAGTAAGACCTTTAAACAGGTCAACGTTCACAAGGCCGCAGGGCCAGACGGATTACCGGGACGTGTACTCCGAGCATGCTGGCAAGTGTCTTCACCGACATTTTCAACCTGTCCCTGTCTGAGTCTGTAATACCAGCATGTTTCAAGCTGATCACCATAGTCCTTGTGCCCAAGAACACTAAGGTAACCTGCCTAAATGACTACTGACCCGTAGCACTCACGTCTGTAGCCATGAAATGCTTTGAAAGGCTGGTCATGGCTCACATCAACACCATTATCTCAGAAACCCTTAACCCACTCCAATTTTCATACCCCCCAACAGATCCACAGATGATTTTTTACTTAACACTTCTTTAAAAAAAAAATCTTGACCTTAATTTTCTCCAGGGGTGCTGTCCCTTCACCTATCCGATGTATGTGACAATAAAACATACACAGTATATATTTATTAATATTTTTGGTATTATTGTACAAAGCTAGTGCAATTGTCTAATGGACTCTGTGGAAGATGCTATTGTTAATGCTAATGCTATGCTATTGTTGATGTGAATGCTAATAGTAATATGCTAATGCTAATGGTAAGATGCTAATGCTAATAGTATAATACTAATGTTAATGATCATGCTAATAGTAATATGCTAATGTTAATAGTTAAATGCTAACGACAATGTCAAATAAAATAAAATCTTATTTGTCACATGCACCGAATACAGGTGTAGTAAACCTTACAGTGAAATGCTGAATACAACAGGTGTAGTAGACCTTACAGTGAAATGCTGAATACAACAGGTGTAGTAGACCTTACAGTGAAATGCTGAATACAACAGGCGTAGTAGACCTTACAGTGAAATGCTGAATACAACAGGTGTAGTAGACCTTACAGTGAAATGCTGAATACAACAGGTGTAGTAGACCTCACAGTGAAATGCTGAATACAACAGGTGTAGTAGACCTCACAGTGAAATGCTGAATACAACAGGTGTAGTAGACCTTACAGCGAAATGCTGAATAGAACAGGTGTAGTAGACCTCACAGTGAAATGATGAATACAACAGGTGTAGTAGACCTCACAGTGAAATGCTGAATACAACAGGTGTAGTAGACCTCACAGTGAAATGCTGAATACAACAGGTGTACTAGACCTTACAGTGAAATGCTGAATAAAACGGGTGTAGTAGACCTCACAGTGAAATGCTGAATACAACAGGTGTAGTAGACCTTACAGTGAAATGCTGAATACAACAGGTGTAGTAGACCTTACAGTGAAATGCTGAATACAACAGGTGTGGGTAGACCTCACAGTGAAATGCTGAATACAACAGGTGTAGTAGACCTTACAGTGAAATGCTGAATACAACAGGTGTAGTAGACCTTACAGTGAAATGCTGAATACAACAGGTGTAGTAGACCTTACAGTGAAATGCTGAATACAACAGGTGTAGTAGACCTTAGTGAAATGCTGAATACAACAGGTGTAGTAGACCTTACAGTGAAATACTGAATACAACAGGTGTAGTAGACCTTACAGTGAAATGCTGAATACAACAGGTGTAGTAGACCTCACAGTGAAATGCTGAATACAACAGGTGTAGTAGACCTTACAGTGAAATGCTGAATACAACAGGTGTAGTAGACCTCACAGTGAAATGCTGAATACAACAGGTGTAGTAGACCTCACAGTGAAATGCTGAATACAACAGGTGTAGTAGACCTCACAGTGAAATGCTGAATACAACAGGTGTAGTAGACCTCACAGTGAAATGCTGAATACAACAGGTGTAGTAGACCTTACAGTGAAATGCTGAATACAACAGGTGTAGTAGACCTCACAGTGAAATGCTGAATACAACAGGTGTAGTAGACCTTACAGTGAAATGCTGAACACAACAGGTGTAGTAGTAGACCTTACAGTGAAATGCTGAATACTTACAGTGAAAAGCTTTAAGAAGTTAAGCACCTTGCTCAAGGATACATTGACAGATTTTAGCATTAGCTTTAACATTAGCATCTCTGCCACAGAGTTTACTATACTATTAGCAATAGCATTAGCATACCCTCGTCCACAGACACGGGCTACAGGGTGCAGGTAGCATTCATTAGCTATTGTCAAGCCATTCACATTACATCTCTCTCTCTCTCTCTCTATAGAGGAACACACTTAAAGGGGGGAATCTGGGATCTAAACAACAACAAAGCAGTCAAATCAAATCAAATGAAATGTATTTATATAGCCCTTCGTACATCAGCTGATGTCTCAAAGTGCTGTACAGAAACCCAGCCTAAAACCCCAAACAGCAAGCAATGCAGGTGTAGAAGCACGGTGGCTAGGAAAAACTCCCTAGAAAGGCCAAAACCTAGGCAACAGTATCATTAGATCAACATTTGACTTGAGGATACTTTGTCATACTCTTATTATCAAATGTATTAATATAGCCCTTCGTACATCAGCTGATGTCTCAAAGTGCTGTACAGAAACCCAGCCTAAAACCCCAAACAGCAAGTAATGCAGGTGTAGAAGCACCAACACTTTCCATCAGTCATTACTTTCAACATGCCAAAAATTGATGTACCAAACATGTAATCCCAGATTGCCACTTTAACTATGTACAATAGCTATGTTGAAGTATGTTTCTCTCTGGGGAGGCAAAGGGGGTGGCCCATTGTTGTGAATGAGTGGAAATACTTTTGGCATAGAGAACAAGAGTGGTTGTAACCTATTAGGTTGGTCCTTGATCCTGAATGTAGTGTTCCTTGGGGATCGTCAGCTGTTCAAAGCTCAGGACCGGAGAAACAGAGCTTTCCAGCCTTTCATCCCAAGGCCAACATGTATTTAGAGAACGAGAGATGTAGAAAGCAACTGAGGAAGGAAATATCAATGTCTCCAGTGGGTTGTATTGGAAACAGTCTTTTAAAGCTTCGAGTTAAGGGTCATATAATTTGAAGGGATACTATGTGAGCAGCATATGAAATTAATGACTTGTGTGTAATTTGCATTAATTAAATGTTGTCATTAGAATATAAAATGTTTTATGCTCATTTGAAGTTCCTATTTCCTGTCCCTGTTGTAATTCAGACAATGGTCAGATGTTCCTATTTCCTGTCCCTGTTGTATTTCAGACATTGGTCAGATGTTCCTATTTCCTGTCCCTGTTGTAATTCAGACATTGGTCAGATGTTCCTATTTCCTGTCCCTGTTGTAATTCAGACATTGGTCAGATGTTCCTATTTCCTGTCCCTGTTGTATTTCAGACATTGGTCAGATGTTCCTATTTCCTGTCCCTGTTGTAATTCAGACATCGGTCAGATGTTCCTATTTCCTGTCCCTGTTGTAGTTCAGATATTGGTCAGATGTTCCTATTTCCTGTCCCTGTTGTATTTCAGACATTGGTCAGATGTTCCTATTTCCTGTCCCTGTTGTAGTTCAGACATTGGTCAGATGTTCCTATTTCCTGTCCCTGTTGTAGTTCAGACATTGGTCAGATGTTCCTATTTCCTGTCCCTGTTGTAATTCAGACATTGGTCAGATGTTCCTATTTCCTGTCCCTGTTGTAGTTCAGACATTGGTCAGATGTTCCTATTTCCTGTCCCTGTTGTATTTCAGACATTGGTCAGATGTTCCTATTTCCTGTCCCTGTTGTAATTCAGACATTGGTCAGATGCGTCCTCCTCACGGCAGTGTGACGCCCCAGAAGAACAGCAACCTCCTGGTCATCATCGTGGTCTCCGTGGGAGCCGTTACTGTGGTAGTGGTCATCATAGTAGCGCTGATCTGCACCAGGCGCTCCTCCGCACAACAGAGAAAGTGAGTTGGATTGCCTCTTCATCCTCGTTTCCCTTCCTCCTGTTCCCCTTTCTCATGTTCCCCTTCTTCCTCACTCCCCTTCTTCCTCACTCCCCTTCCTCCTGTTCCCCTTCCTCCTGTTCCCCTTCCTCCTCACTCCCCTTCCTCCTGTTCCCCTTCCTCCTCACTCCCCTTCCTCCTGTTCCCCTTCTTCCTCACTCCCTTTCCTCCTCACTCCCCTTCCTCCTCACTCCCCTTCCACCTGTTCCCCTTCTTCCTCACTCCCTTTCCTCCTCACTCCCCTTCCTCCTCACTCCCCTTCCACCTCTCCCCATTCCTCCTCACTCCCCTTCCTCCTCACTCCCCTTCCACCTCTACCCATTCCTCCTCACTCCCCTTCCTCCTCCTCACTCCCCTTCCTCCTCACTCCCCTTCCACCTCTCCCCATTCCTCCTCACCCCCATTCCTCCTCACTCCCCTTCCACCTCTCCCCATTCCTCCTCACTCCCTTTCCTCCTCACTCCCCTTCCTCCTGTTCCCCTTCCTCCTCACTCCCCTTCCTCCTGTTCCCCTTCCACCTCACTCCCCTTCCTCCTCACTCCACCAGTGTTTTGTCTTTGTCTTTATTGTCAGTGTTTTGTCTTTGTCGTCAGCGTTTTGTCTTTGTCGTCAGCGTTTTGTCTTTGTTGTCAGTGTTTTGTCTTTGTTGTCAGTGTTTTGTCTTTGTCGTCAGCGTTTTGTCTTTGTTGTCAGTGTTTTGTCTTTGTCTTTGTTGTCAGTGTTTTGTCTTTGTCTTTGTCGTCAGTGTTTTGTCTTTGTCTTTGTCGTCAGCATTATGTCTTTGTCTTTGTCATCAGCGTTTTGTCTTTGTCTTTGTTGTCAGTGTTTTGTCTTTGTTGTCAGTGTTTTGTCTTTGTCTTTGTTGTCAGTGTTTTCTCTTTGTCTTTGTCACCAGTGTTTTGTCTTTGTCATCAGTGTTTTGTCTTTGTCTTTGTCGTCAGTGTTTTGTCTTCGTCTTTATTGTCAGTATTTTGTCTTTGTCGTCAGCGTTTTGTCTTTGTCATCAGTGTTTTGTCTTTGTCATCAGTGTTTTGTCTTTGTCTTTGTCATCAGTGTTTTGTCTTCGTCTTTATTGTCAGTGTTTTGTCTTTGTCGTCAGCGTTTTGTCTTTGTTGTCAGTGTTTTGTCTTTGTCTTTGTCGTCAGCGTTATGTCTTTGTCTTTATTGTCACTGTTTTGTCTTTGTTGTCAGTGTTTTGTCTTTGTCGTCAGTGTTTTGTCTTTGTCTTTGTCGTCAGCGTTATGTCTTCGTCTTTATTGTCAGCGTTATGTCTTTGTCTTTGTTGTCAGTGTTTTGTTGTCAGTGTTTTGTCTTTATCTTTGTCGTCAGCGTTTTGTCTTTGTTGTCAGTGTTTTGTCTTTGTCTTTGTCATCAGTGTTTTGTCTTTGTCTTTATTGTCAGTGTTTTGTCTTTGTCGTCAGCGTTTTGTCTTTGTCGTCAGCGTTTTGTCTTTGTCTTTGTCATCAGTGTTTTGTCTTTGTCTTTGTCGTCAGTGTTTTGTCTTTGTCTTTGTTGTCAGTGTTTTGTTGTCAGTGTTTTGTCTTTGTCTTTGTCGTCAGTGTTTTGTCTTTGTCTTTATTGTCAGTGTTTTGTCTTTGTTGTCAGTGTTTTGTCTTTGTCTTTGTCGTCAGCATTTTGTCTTTGTCGTCAGTGTTTTGTCTTTGTCTTTGTTGTCAGTGTTTTGTCTTTGTCGTCAGTGTTTTGTCTTTGTCTTTGTCGTCAGCGTTTTGTCTTTGTCGTCAGTGTTTTGTCTTTGTCTTTGTCGTCAGTGTTTTGTCTTTGTCGTCAGTGTTTTGTCTTTCTCTTTGTCATCAGCGTTTTGTCTTTGTCGTCAGCGTTTTGTCTTTGTCTTTGTCGTCAGCGTTTTGTCTTTGTCATCAGTGTTTTGTCTTCGTCTTTATTGTCAGTGTTTTGTCTTTGTCGTCAGCGTTTTGTCTTTGTTGTCAGTGTTTTGTCTTTGTCTTTGTCGTCAGCGTTATGTCTTTGTCTTTATTGTCACTGTTTTGTCTTTGTTGTCAGTGTTTTGTCTTTGTCGTCAGTGTTTTGTCTTTGTCTTTGTCGTCAGCGTTATGTCTTCGTCTTTATTGTCAGCGTTATGTCTTTGTCTTTGTTGTCAGTGTTTTGTTGTCAGTGTTTTGTCTTTATCTTTGTCGTCAGCGTTTTGTCTTTGTCGTCAGTGTTTTTTCTTTGTCTTTGTTGTCAGTGTTTTCTCTTTGTCTTTGTCACCAGTGTTTTGTCTTTGTCTTTATTGTCAGTGTTTTGTCTTTGTCATCAGTGTTTTGTCTTTGTCTTTGTCGTCAGTGTTTTGTCTTTGTCTTTGTCATCAGTGTTTTGTCTTTGTCTTTATTGTCAGTGTTTTGTCTTTGTCGTCAGCGTTTTGTCTTTGTCGTCAGTGTTTTGTCTTTGTCTTTGTTGTCAGTGTTTTGTTGTCAGTGTTTTGTCTTTGTCTTTGTCGTCAGTGTTTTGTCTTTGTCTTTATTGTCAGTGTTTTGTCTTTGTTGTCAGTGTTTTGTCTTTGTCTTTGTCGTCAGCGTTTTGTCTTTGTCGTCAGTGTTTTGTCTTTGTCTTTGTTGTCAGTGTTTTGTCTTTGTCGTCAGTGTTTTGTCTTTGTCTTTGTCGTCAGCGTTTTGTCTTTGTCGTCAGTGTTTTGTCTTTGTCTTTGTCGTCAGTGTTTTGTCTTTGTCTTTGTCGTCAGCGTTTTGTCTTTGTCGTCAGTGTTTTGTCTTTGTCTTTGTCGTCAGTGTTTTGTCTTTGTCGTCAGTGTTTTGTCTTTCTCTTTGTCATCAGCGTTTTGTCTTTGTCGTCAGCGTTTTGTCTTTGTCTTTGTCGTCAGCGTTTTGTCTTTGTCGTCAGTGTTTTGTCTTTGTCTTTGTCGTCAGCGTTTTGTCTTTGTCTTTGTCACCAGTGTTTTGTCTTTGTCATCAGCGTTTTGTCTTTGTCTTTGTCGTCAGTGTTTTGTCTTTGTCTTTGTTGTCAGTGTTTTGTCTTTGTCTTTGTCGTCAGTGTTTTGTCTTTGTCTTTGTTGTCAGTGTTTTGTCTTTGTCGTCAGCATTTTATCTTTGTTGTCAGTGTTTTGTCTTTATCTTTGTTGTCAGTGTTTTGTCTTTGTCATCAGTGTTTTGTCTTTGTCTTTGTTGTCAGTGTTTTGTCTTTGTCGTCAGTGTTTTGTCTTTGTCTTTGTCGTCAGTGTTTTGTCTTTGTCTTTGTTGTCAGTGTTTTGTTGTCAGTGTTTTCTCTTTGTCTTTATTGTCAGTGTTTTGTCTTTGTCGTCAGTGTTTTGTCTTTGTCTTTGTTGTCAGTGTTTTGTCTTTGTCTTTGTCGTCAGTGTTTTGTCTTTGTCTTTGTCATCAGTGTTTTGTCTTTGTTGTCAGTGTTTTGTCTTTGTCTTTGTCGTCAGTGTTTTGTCTTTGTCTTTGTTGTCAGTGTTTTGTCTTTGTCGTCAGTGTTTTGTCTTTGTCTTTGTCGTCAGTGTTTTGTCTTTGTCTTTGTTGTCAGTGTTTTGTCTTTGTCGTCAGCATTTTATCTTTGTCGTCAGTGTTTTGTCTTTGTCTTTGTTGTCAGTGTTTTGTCTTTGTCATCAGTGTTTTGTCTTTGTCTTTGTTGTCAGTGTTTTGTCTTTGTCGTCAGTGTTTTGTCTTTGTCTTTGTCGTCAGTGTTTTGTCTTTGTCTTTGTTGTCAGTGTTTTGTCTTTGTCGTCAGCATTTTATCTTTGTTGTCAGTGTTTTGTCTTTGTCGTCAGTGTTTTGTCTTTGTCTTTGTCGTCAGTGTTATGTCTTTGTCTTTGTCGTCAGCGTTTTGTCTTTGTCGTCAGTGTTTTGTCTTTGTCTTTGTCGTCAGCGTTTTTTTTCTTTGTCGTCAGTGTTTTGTCTTTGTCTTTGTCGTCAGTGTTTTGTCTTTGTCTTTGTCGTCAGCGTTTTGTCTTTGTCGTCAGTGTTTTGTCTTTGTCTTTGTCGTCAGCGTTTTGTCTTTGTCGTCAGCGTTTTGTCTTTGTCTTTGTCGTCAGCGTTTTGTCTTTGTCGTCAGTGTTTTGTCTTTGTCTTTGTCGTCAGTGTTTTGTCTTTGTCTTTGTCGTCAGCGTTTTGTCTTTGTCGTCAGCGTTTTGTCTTTGTCGTCAGTGTTTTGTCTTTGTCTTTGTCGTCAGCGTTTTGTCTTTGTCGTCAGCGTTTTGTCTTTGTCTTTGTCGTCAGCGTTTTGTCTTTGTCGTCAGTGTTTTGTCTTTGTCTTTGTCGTCAGTGTTTTGTCTTTGTCTTTGTCTTCAGCGTTTTGTCTTTGTCTTTGTCACCAGTGTTTTGTCTTTGTCTTTATTGTCAGTGTTTTGTCTTTGTCATCAGTGTTTTGTCTTTGTCTTTGTCGTCAGTGTTTTGTCTTTGTCTTTGTCATCAGTGTTTTGTCTTTGTCTTATTGTCAGTGTTTTGTCTTTGTCGTCAGCGTTTTGTCTTTGTCGTCAGCGTTTTGTCTTTGTCTTTGTCATCAGTGTTTTGTCTTTGTCTTTGTCGTCAGTGTTTTGTCTTTGTCTTTGTTGTCAGTGTTTTGTTGTCAGTGTTTTGTCTTTGTCTTTGTCGTCAGTGTTTTGTCTTTGTCTTTATTGTCAGTGTTTTGTCTTTGTTGTCAGTGTTTTGTCTTTGTCTTTGTCGTCAGCATTTTGTCTTTGTCGTCAGTGTTTTGTCTTTGTCTTTGTTGTCAGTGTTTTGTCTTTGTCGTCAGTGTTTTGTCTTTGTCTTTGTCGTCAGTGTTTTGTCTTTGTCTTTATTGTCAGTGTTTTGTCTTTGTTGTCAGTGTTTTGTCTTTGTCTTTGTCGTCAGCGTTTTGTCTTTGTTGTCAGTGTTTTGTCTTTCTCTTTGTCGTCAGTGTTTTGTCTTTGTCTTTGTCGTCAGCGTTTTGTCTTTGTCGTCAGCGTTTTGTCTTTGTCTTTGTCGTCAGCGTTTTGTCTTTGTCGTCAGTGTTTGTCTTTGTCTTTGTCGTCAGCGTTTTGTCTTTGTCTTTGTCACCAGTGTTTTGTCTTTGTCATCAGCGTTTTGTCTTTGTCTTTGTCGTCAGTGTTTTGTCTTTGTCTTTGTTGTCAGTGTTTTGTCTTTGTCTTTGTCGTCAGTGTTTTGTCTTTGTCTTTGTTGTCAGTGTTTTGTCTTTGTCGTCAGCATTTTATCTTTGTTGTCAGTGTTTTGTCTTTGTTGTCAGTGTTTTGTCTTTATATTTGTTGTCAGTGTTTTGTCTTTGTCATCAGTGTTTTGTCTTTGTCTTTGTTGTCAGTGTTTTGTCTTTGTCGTCAGTGTTTTGTCTTTGTCTTTGTCGTCAGTGTTTTGTCTTTGTCTTTGTTGTCAGTGTTTTGTTGTCAGTGTTTTCTCTTTGTCTTTATTGTCAGTGTTTTGTCTTTGTCGTCAGTGTTTTGTCTTTGTCTTTATTGTCAGTGTTTTGTCTTTGTTGTCAGTGTTTTGTCTTTGTCTTTGTCGTCAGCGTTTTGTCTTTGTTGTCAGTGTTTTGTCTTTGTCTTTGTCGTCAGTGTTTTGTCTTTGTCTTTGTTGTCAGTGTTTTGTCTTTGTCGTCAGTGTTTTGTCTTTGTCTTTGTCGTCAGTGTTTTGTCTTTGTCTTTGTTGTCAGTGTTTTGTCTTTGTCGTCAGCATTTTATCTTTGTCGTCAGTGTTTTGTCTTTGTCTTCAAATCAAATCAAATCAAATCAAATCAAATTTTATTTGTCACATACACATGGTTAGCAGATGTTAATGCGAGTGTCTTTGTGCTTCTAGTCCCGACAATGCAGTAATAACGAGCAAGTAATTAACAATTCCAAAAAAAACTACTGTCATACACAGTGTAAGGGGATAAAGAATATGTACATTGGATATATGAATGAGTGATGGTACAGAGCAGCATAGGCAAGATACAGTAGATGATATCGAGTACAGTATATACATATGAGATAAGTATGTAAACCAAGTGGCATAGTTAAAGTGGCTAGTGATACATGTATTACATAAGGATGCAGTCGATGATATAGTACAGTATCAACGTATGCATATGAGATGAACAATGTAGGGTAAGTAACATTATATAAGGTAGCATTGTTTAAAGTGGCTAGTGATATATTTACATCATTTCCCATGATTAAAGTGGCTGGAGTAGAGTCAGTGTCATTGACAGTGTGTTGGCAGTAGCCACTCAATGTTAGTGTCTTTGTCTTTGTTGTCAGTGTTTTGTCTTTGTCATCAGTGTTTTGTCTTTGTCTTTGTTGTCAGTGTTTTGTCTTTGTCTTTGTCGTCAGTGTTTTGTCTTTGTCTTTGTTGTCAGTGTTTTGTCTTTGTCGTCAGCATTTTATCTTTGTTGTCAGTGTTTTGTCTTTGTCGTCAGTGTTTTGTCTTTTTGTCGTCAGTGTTTTGTCTTTGTCTTTGTCATCAGTGTTTTGTCTTTGTCTTTGTTGTCAGTGTTTTGTCTTTGTCTTTGTCGTCAGTGTTTTGTCTTTGTCTTTGTTGTCAGTGTTTTGTCTTTGTCTTTGTCGTCAGTGTTTTGTCTTTGTCTTTGTTGTCAGTGTTTTGTCTTTGTCGTCAGCATTTTATCTTTGTTGTCAGTGTTTTGTCTTTGTCGTCAGTGTTTTGTCTTTGTCTTTGTCGTCAGTGTTTTGTCTTTGTCTTTGTCATCAGTGTTTTGTCTTTGTCTTTGTTGTCAGTGTTTTGTCTTTGTCTTTGTCGTCAGTGTTTTGTCTTTGTCTTTGTTGTCAGTGTTTTGTCTTTTCTTTGTCGTCAGTGTTATGTCTTTGTCTTTGTCGTCAGCGTTTTGTCTTTGTCGTCAGTGTTTTGTCTTTGTCTTTGTCGTCAGTGTTTTTTCTTTGTCGTCAGTGTTTTGTCTTTGTCTTTGTCGTCAGTGTTTTGTCTTTGTCTTTGTCGTCAGCGTTTTGTCTTTGTCGTCAGTGTTTTGTCTTTGTCTTTGTCGTCAGCGTTTTGTCTTTGTCGTCAGCGTTTTGTCTTTGTCTTTGTCGTCAGCGTTTTGTCTTTGTCGTCAGTGTTTTGTCTTTGTCTTTGTCGTCAGTGTTTTGTCTTTGTCTTTGTCGTCAGCGTTTTGTCTTTGTCGTCAGCGTTTTGTCTTTGTCGTCAGTGTTTTGTCTTTGTCTTTGTCGTCAGCGTTTTGTCTTTGTCGTCAGCGTTTTGTCTTTGTCTTTGTCGTCAGCGTTTTGTCTTTGTCGTCAGTGTTTTGTCTTTGTCTTTGTCGTCAGTGTTTTGTCTTTGTCTTTGTCTTCAGCGTTTTGTCTTTGTCTTTATTGTCAGTGTTTTGTCTTTGTCGTCAGTGTTTTGTCTTTGTCTTTGTCGTCAGTGTTTTGTCTTTGTCTTTGTCATCAGTGTTTTGTCTTTGTCTTTATTGTCAGTGTTTTGTCTTTGTCGTCAGCGTTTTGTCTTTGTCGTCAGCGTTTTGTCTTTGTCTTTGTCATCAGTGTTTTGTCTTTGTCTTTGTCGTCAGTGTTTTGTCTTTGTCTTTGTTGTCAGTGTTTTGTTTTCAGTGTTTTGTCTTTGTCTTTGTCGTCAGTGTTTTGTCTTTGTCTTTATTGTCAGTGTTTTGTCTTTGTTGTCAGTGTTTTGTCTTTGTCTTTGTCGTCAGCGTTTTGTCTTTGTCGTCAGTGTTTTGTCGTTTGTCTTTGTTGTCAGTGTTTTGTCTTTGTCTTTGTCGTCAGCGTTATGTCTTTGTCTTTGTCGTCAGCGTTTTGTCTTTGTAGTCAGTGTTTTGTCTTTGTCTTCGTTGTCAGCATTTTGTCTTTGTCGTCAGTGTTTTGTCTTTGTCTTTGTCTTCAGCGTTTTGTCTTTGTCGTCAGTGTTTTGTCTTTGTCTTTGTCGTCAGTGTTTTGTCTTTGTCTTTGTCGTCAGCGTTTTTGTCTTTGTCGTCAGTGTTTTGTCTTTGTCTTTGTCGTCAGTGTTTTGTCTTTGTCTTTGTCGTCAGCGTTTTGTCTTTGTCGTCAGCATTTTGTCTTTGTCTTTGTCATCAGCGTTTTGTCTTTGTCGTCAGTGTTTTGTCTTTGTCTTTGTCGTCAGCGTTTTGTCTTTGTCTTTGTCACCAGTGTTTTGTCTTTGTCATCAGCTTTTGTCTTTGTCTTTGTCGTCAGTGTTTTGTCTTTGTCTTTGTCGTCAGTGTTTTGTCTTTGTCTTTATTGTCAGTGTTTTGTCTTTGTTGTCAGTGTTTTGTCTTTGTCTTTGTCGTCAGTGTTTTGTCTTTGTCTTTGTTGTCAGTGTTTTGTCTTTGTCGTCAGCATTTTATCTTTTTGTCAGTGTTTTGTCTTTGTTGTCAGTGTTTTGTCTTTATCTTTGTTGTCAGTGTTTTGTCTTTGTCATCAGTGTTTTGTCTTTGTCTTTGTTGTCAGTGTTTTGTCTTTGTCGTCAGTGTTTTGTCTTTGTCTTTGTCGTCAGTGTTTTGTCTTTGTCTTTGTTGTCAGTGTTTTGTTGTCAGTGTTTTGTCTTTGTCTTTATTGTCAGTGTTTTGTCTTTGTCGTCAGTGTTTTGTCTTTGTCTTTGTTGTCAGTGTTTTGTCTTTGTCATCAGTGTTTTGTCTTTGTCTTTGTTGTCAGTGTTTTGTCTTTGTCGTCAGTGTTTTGTCTTTGTCTTTGTCGTCAGTGTTTTGTCTTTCTCTTTGTCGTCAGTGTTATGTCTTTGTCTTTGTCGTGAGCGTTTTGTCTTTGTCGTCAGTGTTTTGTCTTTGTCTTTGTCGTCAGCGTTTTTTCTTTGTCGTCAGTGTTTTGTCTTTGTCTTTGTCGTCAGTGTTTTGTCTTTGTCTTTGTCGTCAGCGTTTTGTCTTTGTCGTCAGTGTTTTGTCTTTGTCTTTGTCGTCAGCGTTTTGTCTTTGTCGTCAGCATTTTGTCTTTGTCTTTGTCGTCAGCGTTTTGTCTTTGTCGTCAGCGTTTTGTCTTTGTCGTCAGTGTTTTGTCTTTGTCGTCAGCGTTTTGTCTTTGTCGTCAGCGTTTTGTCTTTGTCTTTGTCGTCAGCGTTTTGTCTTTATCGTCAGTGTTTTGTCTTTGTCTTTGTCGTCAGTGTTTTGTCTTTGTCTTTGTCTTCAGCGTTTTGTCTTTGTCTTTGTCACCAGTGTTTTGTCTTTGTCTTTATTGTCAGTGTTTTGTCTTTGTCATCAGTGTTTTGTCTTTGTCTTTGTCGTCAGTGTTTTGTCTTTGTCTTTGTCATCAGTGTTTTGTCTTTGTCTTTATTGTCAGTGTTTTGTCTTTGTCGTCAGCGTTTTGTCTTTGTCGTCAGCGTTTTGTCTTTGTCTTTGTCATCAGTGTTTTGTCTTTGTCTTTGTCGTCAGTGTTTTGTCTTTGTCTTTGTTGTCAGTGTTTTGTTTTCAGTGTTTTGTCTTTGTCTTTGTCAGTGTTTTGTCTTTGTCTTTATTGTCAGTGTTTTGTCTTTGTTGTCAGTGTTTTGTCTTTGTCTTTGTCGTCAGCGTTTTGTCTTTGTCGTCAGTGTTTTGTCTTTGTCTTTGTTGTCAGTGTTTTGTCTTTCTCTTTGTCGTCAGCGTTTTGTCTTTGTCGTCAGTGTTTTCTCTTTGTCTTTGTTGTCAGCGTTTTGTCTTTGTCGTCAGTGTTTTGTCTTTGTCTTTGTCGTCAGCGTTTTGTCTTTGTCGTCAGTGTTTTGTCTTTGTCTTTGTCGTCAGTGTTTTGTCTTTGTCTTTGTCGTCAGCGTTTTGTCTTTGTCGTTGTTTTGTCTTTGTCTTTGTCGTCAGTGTTTTGTCTTTGTCTTTGTCGTCAGCGTTTTGTCTTTGTCGTCAGCGTTTTGTCTTTGTCTTTGTCGTCAGCGTTTTGTCTTTGTCGTCAGTGTTTTGTCTTTGTCTTTGTCGTCAGCGTTTTGTCTTTGTCTTTGTCACCAGTGTTTTGTCTTTTTCATCAGCGTTTTGTCTTTGTCTTTGTCGTCAGTGTTTTGTCTTTGTCTTTGTCGTCAGTGTTTTGTCTTTGTCTTTATTGTCAGTGTTTTGTCTTTGTCTTTGTCGTCAGTGTTTTTTCTTTGTCTTTGTTGTCAGTGTTTTGTCTTTGTCGTCAGCATTTTATCTTTTTTGTCAGTGTTTTGTCTTTGTTGTCAGTGTTTTGTCTTTATCTTTGTTGTCAGTGTTTTGTCTTTGTCATCAGTGTTTTGTCTTTGTCTTTGTTGTCAGTGTTTTGTCTTTGTCGTCAGTGTTTTGTCTTTGTCTTTGTCGTCAGTGTTTTGTCTTTGTCTTTGTTGTCAGTGTTTTGTTGTCAGTGTTTTGTCTTTGTCTTTATTGTCAGTGTTTTGTCTTTGTCGTCAGTGTTTTGTCTTTGTCTTTGTCATCAGTGTTTTGTCTTTGTCTTTGTCGTCAGTGTTTTGTCTTTGTCTTTGTTGTCAGTGTTTTGTTTTCAGTGTTTTGTCTTTGTCTTTGTCGTCAGTGTTTTGTCTTTGTCTTTATTGTCAGTGTTTTGTCTTTGTTGTCAGTGTTTTGTCTTTGTCTTTGTCGTCAGCGTTTTGTCTTTGTCGTCAGTGTTTTGTCTTTGTCTTTGTTGTCAGTGTTTTGTCTTTCTCTTTGTCGTCAGCGTTATGTCTTTGTCGTCAGTGTTTTCTCTTTGTCTTCGTTGTCAGCGTTTTGTCTTTGTCGTCAGTGTTTTGTCTTTGTCTTTGTCGTCAGCGTTTTGTCTTTGTCGTCAGTGTTTTGTCTTTGTCTTTGTCGTCAGTGTTTTGTCTTTGTCTTTGTCGTCAGCGTTTTGTCTTTGTCGTCAGTGTTTTGTCTTTGTCTTTGTCGTCAGTGTTTTGTCTTTGTCTTTGTCGTCAGCGTTTTGTCTTTGTCGTCAGCGTTTTGTCTTTGTCTTTGTCGTCAGCGTTTTGTCTTTGTCGTCAGTGTTTTGTCTTTGTCTTTGTCGTCAGCGTTTTGTCTTTGTCTTTGTCACCAGTGTTTTGTCTTTGTCATCAGCGTTTTGTCTTTGTCTTTGTCGTCAGTGTTTTGTCTTTGTCTTTGTCGTCAGTGTTTTGTCTTTGTCTTTATTGTCAGTGTTTTGTCTTTGTCTTTGTCGTCAGTGTTTTGTCTTTGTCTTTGTTGTCAGTGTTTTGTCTTTGTCGTCAGCATTTTATCTTTTTGTCAGTGTTTTGTCTTTGTTGTCAGTGTTTTGTCTTTATCTTTGTTGTCAGTGTTTTGTCTTTGTCATCAGTGTTTTGTCTTTGTCTTTGTTGTCAGTGTTTTGTCTTTGTCGTCAGTGTTTTGTCTTTGTCTTTGTCGTCAGTGTTTTGTCTTTGTCTTTGTTGTCAGTGTTTTGTTGTCAGTGTTTTGTCTTTGTCTTTGTCGTCAGCATTTTATCTTTGTCGTCAGTGTTTTGTCTTTGTCTTTGTTGTCAGTGTTTTGTCTTTGTCATCAGTGTTTTGTCTTTGTCTTTGTTGTCAGTGTTTTGTCTTTGTCGTCAGTGTTTTGTCTTTGTCTTTGTCGTCAGTGTTTTGTCTTTGTCTTTGTTGTCAGTGTTTTGTCTTTGTCTTTGTCGTCAGTGTTTTGTCTTTGTCATTGTCATCAGTGTTTTGTCTTTGTTGTCAGTGTTTTGTCTTTGTCTTTGTTGTCAGTGTTTTGTCTTTGTCGTCAGTGTTTTGTCTTTGTCTTTGTTGTCAGTGTTTTGTCTTTGTCGTCAGCATTTTATCTTTGTTGTCAGTGTTTTGTCTTTGTCGTCAGTGTTTTGTCTTTGTCTTTGTCGTCAGTGTTTTGTCTTTGTCTTTGTCATCAGTGTTTTGTCTTTGTCTTTGTTGTCAGTGTTTTGTCTTTGTCTTTGTCGTCAGTGTTTTGTCTTTGTCTTTGTTGTCAGTGTTTTGTCTTTCTCTTTGTCGTCAGTGTTATGTCTTTGTCTTTGTCGTCAGCGTTTTGTCTTTGTCGTCAGTGTTTTGTCTTTGTCTTTGTCGTCAGCGTTTTGTCTTTGTCGTCAGCGTTTTGTCTTTGTCTTTGTCGTCAGCTTTTTTTGTCTTTGTCGTCAGTGTTTTGTCTTTGTCTTTGTCGTCAGTGTTTTGTCTTTGTCTTTGTCGTCAGCGTTTTGTCTTTGTCGTCAGTGTTTTGTCTTTGTCTTTGTCGTCAGCGTTTTGTCTTTGTCGTCAGCGTTTTGTCTTTGTCTTTGTCGTCAGCTTTTTGTCTTTGTCGTCAGTGTTTTGTCTTTGTCTTTGTCGTCAGTGTTTTGTCTTTGTCTTTGTCGTCAGCGTTTTGTCTTTGTCGTCAGTGTTTTGTCTTTGTCTTTGTCGTCAGTGTTTTGTCTTTGTCGTCAGTGTTTTGTCTTTGTCTTTGTTGTCAGTGTTTTGTCTTTGTCGTCAGCATTTTATCTTTTTGTCAGTGTTTTGTCTTTGTTGTCAGTGTTTTGTCTTTATCTTTGTTGTCAGTGTTTTGTCTTTGTCATCAGTGTTTTGTCTTTGTCTTTGTTGTCAGTGTTTTGTCTTTGTCGTCAGTGTTTTGTCTTTGTCTTTGTCGTCAGTGTTTTGTCTTTGTCTTTGTTGTCAGTGTTTTGTTGTCAGTGTTTTGTCTTTGTCTTTATTGTCAGTGTTTTGTCTTTGTCGTCAGTGTTTTGTCTTTGTCTTTGTCATCAGTGTTTTGTCTTTGTCTTTGTCGTCAGTGTTTTGTCTTTGTCTTTGTTGTCAGTGTTTTGTTTTCAGTGTTTTGTCTTTGTCTTTGTCGTCAGTGTTTTGTCTTTGTCTTTATTGTCAGTGTTTTGTCTTTGTTGTCAGTGTTTTGTCTTTGTCTTTGTCGTCAGCGTTTTGTCTTTGTTGTCAGTGTTTTGTCTTTCTCTTTGTCGTCAGCGTTATGTCTTTGTCTTTGTCGTCAGCGTTTTGCCTTTGTCGTCAGTGTTTTGTCTTTGTCTTCGTTGTCAGCGTTTTGTCTTTGTCGTCAGTGTTTTGTCTTTGTATTTGTCGTCAGCGTTTTGTCTTTGTCGTCAGTGTTTTGTCTTTGTCTTTGTCGTCAGTGTTTTGTCTTTGTCTTTGTCGTCAGCGTTTTGTCTTTGTCGTCAGTGTTTTGTCTTTGTCTTTGTCGTCAGTGTTTTGTCTTTGTCTTTGTCGTCAGCGTTTTGTCTTTGTCGTCAGCGTTTTGTCTTTGTCTTTGTCGTCAGCGTTTTGTCTTTGTCGTCAGTGTTTTGTCTTTGTCTTTGTCGTCAGCGTTTTGTCTTTGTCTTTGTCACCAGTGTTTTGTCTTTGTCATCAGCGTTTTGTCTTTGTCTTTGTCGTCAGTGTTTTGTCTTTGTCTTTGTCGTCAGTGTTTTGTCTTTGTCTTTATTGTCAGTGTTTTGTCTTTGTCTTTGTCGTCAGTGTTTTGTCTTTGTCTTTGTTGTCAGTGTTTTGTCTTTGTCGTCAGCATTTTATCTTTTTTGTCAGTGTTTTGTCTTTGTTGTCAGTGTTTTGTCTTTATCTTTGTTGTCAGTGTTTTGTCTTTGTCATCAGTGTTTTGTCTTTGTCTTTGTTGTCAGTGTTTTGTCTTTGTCGTCAGTGTTTTGTCTTTGTCTTTGTCGTCAGTGTTTTGTCTTTGTCTTTGTTGTCAGTGTTTTGTTGTCAGTGTTTTGTCTTTGTCTTTGTCGTCAGCATTTTATCTTTGTTGTCAGTGTTTTGTCTTTGTCATCAGTGTTTTGTCTTTATCTTTGTTGTCAGTGTTTTGTCTTTGTCGTCAGTGTTTTGTCTTTGTCTTTGTCGTCAGTGTTTTGTCATTGTCTTTGTTGTCAGTGTTTTGTCTTTGTCGTCAGCATTTTATCTTTGTCGTCAGTGTTTTGTCTTTGTCTTTGTTGTCAGTGTTTTGTCTTTGTCATCAGTGTTTTGTCTTTGTCTTTGTTGTCAGTGTTTTGTCTTTGTCGTCAGTGTTTTGTCTTTGTCTTTGTTGTCAGTGTTTTGTCTTTGTCGTCAGCATTTTATCTTTGTTGTCAGTGTTTTGTCTTTGTCGTCAGTGTTTTGTCTTTGTCTTTGTCGTCAGTGTTTTGTCTTTGTCTTTGTCATCAGTGTTTTGTCTTTGTCTTTGTTGTCAGTGTTTTGTCTTTGTCTTTGTCGTCAGTGTTTTGTCTTTGTCTTTGTTGTCAGTGTTTTGTCTTTCTCTTTGTCGTCAGTGTTATGTCTTTGTCTTTGTCGTCAGCGTTTTGTCTTTGTCGTCAGTGTTTTGTCTTTGTCTTTGTCGTCAGCGTTTTGTCTTTGTCGTCAGCGTTTTGTCTTTGTCTTTGTCGTCAGCTTTTTGTCTTTGTCGTCAGTGTTTTGTCTTTGTCTTTGTCGTCAGTGTTTTGTCTTTGTCTTTGTCGTCAGCGTTTTGTCTTTGTCGTCAGTGTTTTGTCTTTGTCTTTGTCGTCAGCGTTTTGTCTTTGTCGTCAGCGTTTTGTCTTTGTCTTTGTCGTCAGCTTTTTGTCTTTGTCGTCAGTGTTTTGTCTTTGTCTTTGTCGTCAGTGTTTTGTCTTTGTCTTTGTCGTCAGCGTTTTGTCTTTGTCGTCAGTGTTTTGTCTTTGTCTTTGTCGTCAGCGTTTTGTCTTTGTCGTCAGTGTTTTGTCTTTGTCTTTATTGTCAGTGTTTTGTCTTTGTCTTTGTCGTCAGTGTTTTGTCTTTGTCTTTGTTGTCAGTGTTTTGTCTTTGTCGTCAGCATTTTATCTTTTTGTCAGTGTTTTGTCTTTGTTGTCAGTGTTTTGTCTTTATCTTTGTTGTCAGTGTTTTGTCTTTGTCATCAGTGTTTTGTCTTTGTCTTTGTTGTCAGTGTTTTGTCTTTGTCGTCAGTGTTTTGTCTTTGTCTTTGTCGTCAGTGTTTTGTCTTTGTCTTTGTTGTCAGTGTTTTGTTGTCAGTGTTTTGTCTTTGTCTTTATTGTCAGTGTTTTGTCTTTGTCGTCAGTGTTTTGTCTTTGTCTTTGTCATCAGTGTTTTGTCTTTGTCTTTGTCGTCAGTGTTTTGTCTTTGTCTTTGTTGTCAGTGTTTTGTTTTCAGTGTTTTGTCTTTGTCTTTGTCGTCAGTGTTTTGTCTTTGTCTTTATTGTCAGTGTTTTGTCTTTGTTGTCAGTGTTTTGTCTTTGTCTTTGTCGTCAGCGTTTTGTCTTTGTCGTCAGTGTTTTGTCTTTGTCTTTGTTGTCAGTGTTTTGTCTTTCTCTTTGTCGTCAGCGTTATGTCTTTGTCGTCAGTGTTTTCTCTTTGTCTTCGTTGTCAGCGTTTTGTCTTTGTCGTCAGTGTTTTGTCTTTGTCTTTGTCGTCAGCGTTTTGTCTTTGTCGTCAGTGTTTTGTCTTTGTCTTTGTCGTCAGTGTTTTGTCTTTGTCTTTGTCGTCAGCGTTTTGTCTTTGTCGTCAGTGTTTTGTCTTTGTCTTTGTCGTCAGTGTTTTGTCTTTGTCTTTGTCGTCAGCGTTTTGTCTTTGTCGTCAGCGTTTTGTCTTTGTCTTTGTCGTCAGCGTTTTGTCTTTGTCGTCAGTGTTTTGTCTTTGTCTTTGTCGTCAGCGTTTTGTCTTTGTCTTTGTCACCAGTGTTTTGTCTTTGTCATCAGCGTTTTGTCTTTGTCTTTGTCGTCAGTGTTTTGTCTTTGTCTTTGTCGTCAGTGTTTTGTCTTTGTCTTTATTGTCAGTGTTTTGTCTTTGTCTTTGTCGTCAGTGTTTTGTCTTTGTCTTTGTTGTCAGTGTTTTGTCTTTGTCGTCAGCATTTTATCTTTTTGTCAGTGTTTTGTCTTTGTTGTCAGTGTTTTGTCTTTATCTTTGTTGTCAGTGTTTTGTCTTTGTCATCAGTGTTTTGTCTTTGTCTTTGTTGTCAGTGTTTTGTCTTTGTCGTCAGTGTTTTGTCTTTGTCTTTGTCGTCAGTGTTTTGTCTTTGTCTTTGTTGTCAGTGTTTTGTTGTCAGTGTTTTGTCTTTGTCTTTATTGTCAGTGTTTTGTCTTTGTCGTCAGTGTTTTGTCTTTGTCTTTGTTGTCAGTGTTTTGTCTTTGTCATCAGTGTTTTGTCTTTATCTTTGTTGTCAGTGTTTTGTCTTTGTCGTCAGTGTTTTGTCTTTGTCTTTGTCGTCAGTGTTTTGTCATTGTCTTTGTTGTCAGTGTTTTGTCTTTGTCGTCAGCATTTTATCTTTGTCGTCAGTGTTTTGTCTTTGTCTTTGTTGTCAGTGTTTTGTCTTTGTCATCAGTGTTTTGTCTTTGTCTTTGTTGTCAGTGTTTTGTCTTTGTCGTCAGTGTTTTGTCTTTGTCTTTGTTGTCAGTGTTTTGTCTTTGTCGTCAGCATTTTATCTTTGTTGTCAGTGTTTTGTCTTTGTCGTCAGTGTTTTGTCTTTGTCTTTGTCGTCAGTGTTTTGTCTTTGTCTTTGTCATCAGTGTTTTGTCTTTGTCTTTGTTGTCAGTGTTTTGTCTTTGTCTTTGTCGTCAGTGTTTTGTCTTTGTCTTTGTTGTCAGTGTTTTGTCTTTCTCTTTGTCGTCAGTGTTATGTCTTTGTCTTTGTCGTCAGCGTTTTGTCTTTGTCGTCAGTGTTTTGTCTTTGTCTTTGTCGTCAGCGTTTTGTCTTTGTCGTCAGCGTTTTGTCTTTGTCTTTGTCGTCAGCTTTTTGTCTTTGTCGTCAGTGTTTTGTCTTTGTCTTTGTCGTCAGTGTTTTGTCTTTGTCTTTGTCGTCAGCGTTTTGTCTTTGTCGTCAGTGTTTTGTCTTTGTCTTTGTCGTCAGCGTTTTGTCTTTGTCGTCAGCGTTTTGTCTTTGTCTTTGTCGTCAGCTTTTTGTCTTTGTCGTCAGTGTTTTGTCTTTGTCTTTGTCGTCAGTGTTTTGTCTTTGTCTTTGTCGTCAGCGTTTTGTCTTTGTCGTCAGCGTTTTGTCTTTGTTGTCAGTGTTTTGTCTTTGTCTTTGTCGTCAGTGTTTTGTCTTTGTCGTCAGCATTTTATCTTTGTTGTCAGTGTTTTGTCTTTGTTGTCAGTGTTTTGTCTTTGTCTTTGTCTTTGTCATCAGCGTTTTGTCTTTGTCGTCAGCGTTTTGTCTTTGTCTTTGTCGTCTTTTTGTCTTTGTCGTCAGTGTTTTGTCTTTGTCTTTGTCAGTGTTTTGTCTTTGTCTTTGTCGTCAGCGTTTTGTCTTTGTCGTCAGTGTTTTGTCTTTGTCTTTGTCGTCAGTGTTTTGTCTTTGTCGTCAGCGTTTTGTCTTTGTCTTTGTCGTCAGTTTTTGTCTTTGTCGTCAGTGTTTTGTCTTTGTCTTTGTCGTCAGTGTTTTGTCTTTGTCTTTGTCGTCAGCGTTTTTGTCTTTGTGTCAGCGTTTTATCTTTGTTGTCAGTGTTTTGTCTTTGTTGTCAGTGTTTTGTCTTTATCTTTGTTGTCAGTGTTTTGTCTTTGTCATCAGTGTTTTGTTTTTGTTGTCAGTGTTTTGTCTTTGTCGTCAGTGTTTTGTCTTTGTCTTTGTTGTCAGTGTTTTGTCTTTGTCGTCAGCATTTTATCTTTGTTGTCAGTCAGTGTTTTGTGTTTGTTGTCAGTGTTTTGTCTTTATCTTTGTTGTCAGTGTTTTGTCTTTATCTTTGTCATCAGTGTTTTGTCTTTGTCTTTGTTGTCAGTGTTTTGTCTTTGTCGTCAGTGTTTTGTCTTTGTCGTCAGTGTTTTGTCTTTGTCTTTGTCGTCAGCGTTTTGTCTTTGTCGTCAGCGTTTTGTCTTTGTCTTTGTCGTCAGCGTTTTGTCTTTGTCGTCAGTGTTTTTTCTTTGTCTTTGTCGTCAGTGTTTTGTCTTTGTCTTTGTCGTCAGCGTTTTGTCTTTGTCTTTGTCACCAGTGTTTTGTCTTTGTCGTCAGCGTTTTGTCTTTGTCTTTGTCGTCAGTGTTTTGTCTTTTTCTTTGTCGTCAGTGTTTTGTCTTTGTCTTTGTTGTCAGTGTTTTGTCTTTGTCTTTGTCAGTGTTTTGTCAGTGTTTTGTCTTTGTCTTTGTTGTCAGTGTTTTGTCTTTGTCGTCAGCATTTTATCTTTGTTGTCAGTGTTTTGTCTTTGTTGTCAGTGTTTTGTCTTTATCTTTGTTGTCAGTGTTTTGTCTTTGTCATCAGTGTTTTGTCTTTGTCTTTGTTGTCAGTGTTTTGTCTTTGTCGTCAGTGTTTTGTCTTTGTCTTTGTTGTCAGTGTTTTGTTTTTTTTGTCGTCAGCATTTTATCTTTGTTGTCAGTGTTTTGTCTTTGTTGTCAGTGTTTTGTCTTTATCTTTGTTGTCAGTGTTTTGTCTTTATCTTTGTTGTCAGTGTTTTGTCTTTGTCTTTGTCGTCAGTGTTTTGTCTTTGTCGTCAGTGTTTTGTCTTTGTCTTTGTTGTCAGCATTTTGTAGTCAGTGTTTTGTCTTTGTTGTCAGTGTTTTGTCGTCAGTGTTTTGTCTTTGTCTTTGTTGTTAGCGTTTTGTCTTTGTCGTCAGTGTTTTGTCTTTGTCTTTGTCGTCAGTGTTTTGTCTTTGTCTTTGTCATCAGTGTTTTGTCTTTGTCTTTGTTGTCAGTGTTTTGTCTTTGTTGTCAGTGTTGTGTCTTTGTCTTTGTCGTCAGTGTTTTGTCTTTGTCGTCAGTGTTTTGTCTTTGTCTTTGTCGTCAGCGTTTTGTCTTTGTCGTCAGCGTTTTGTCTTTGTCTTTGTCGTCAGCTTTTTGTCTTTGTCGTCAGTGTTTTGTCTTTGTCGTCAGTGTTTTGTCTTTGTCTTTGTCGTCAGCGTTTTGTCTTTGTCGTCAGCGTTTTGTCTTTGTCGTCAGTGTTTTGTCTTTGTCTTTGTCGTCAGCGTTTTGTCTTTGTCGTCAGCGTTTTGTCTTTGTCTTTGTCGTCAGCGTTTTGTCTTTGTCGTCAGTGTTTTGTCTTTGTCTTTGTCGTCAGTGTTTTGTCTTTGTCTTTGTCTTCAGCGTTTTGTCTTTGTCTTTGTCACCAGTGTTTTGTCTTTGTCGTCAGCGTTTTGTCTTTGTCTTTGTCGTCAGTGTTTTGTCTTTGTCTTTGTCGTCAGTGTTTTGTCTTTGTCTTTGTTGTCAGTGTTTTGTCTTTGTCCTCAGTGTTTTGTCTTTGTCGTCAGCATTTTATCTTTGTTGTCAGTGTTTTGTCTTTGTTGTCAGTGTTTTGTCTTTATCTTTGTTGTCAGTGTTTTGTCTTTGTCATCAGTGTTTTGTTTTTGTTGTCAGTGTTTTGTCTTTGTCGTCAGTGTTTTGTCTTTGTCTTTGTTGTCAGTGTTTTGTCTTTGTCGTCAGCATTTTATCTTTGTTGTCAGTGTTTTGTGTTTGTTGTCAGTGTTTTGTCTTTATCTTTGTTGTCAGTGTTTTGTCTTTATCTTTGTCGTCAGTGTTTTGTCTTTGTCTTTGTCATCAGTGTTTTGTCTTTGTCTTTGTTGTCAGTGTTTTGTCTTTGTCGTCAGTGTTTTGTCTTTGTCTTTGTCGTCAGCGTTTTGTCTTTGTCGTCAGCGTTTTGTCTTTGTCTTTGTCGTCAGCGTTTTGTCTTTGTCGTCAGTGTTTTTCTTTGTCTTTGTCGTCAGTGTTTTGTCTTTGTCTTTGTCGTCAGCGTTTTGTCTTTGTCTTTGTCACCAGTGTTTTGTCTTTGTCGTCAGTGTTTTGTCTTTGTCTTTGTCGTCAGTGTTTTGTCTTTGTCTTTGTCGTCAGTGTTTTGTCTTTGTCTTTGTTGTCAGTGTTTTGTCTTTGTCTTTGTCGTCAGTGTTTTGTCTTTGTCTTTGTTGTCAGTGTTTTGTCTTTGTCGTCAGCATTTTATCTTTGTTGTCAGTGTTTTGTCTTTGTTGTCAGTGTTTTGTCTTTGTCTTTGTCGTCAGCGTTTTGTCTTTGTCTTTGTCGTCAGTGTTTTCTCTTTGTCTTTGTCGTCAGTGTTTTGTCTTTGTCTTTGTTGTCAGTGTTTTGTCTTTGTCTTTGTCGTCAGTGTTTTGTCTTTGTCGTCAGCATTTTATCTTTGTTGTCAGTGTTTTGTCTTTGTTGTCAGTGTTTTGTCTTTATCTTTGTTGTCAGTGTTTTGTCTTTGTCATCAGTGTTTTGTTTTTGTTGTCAGTGTTTTGTCTTTGTCGTCAGTGTTTTGTCTTTGTCTTTGTTGTCAGTGTTTTGTCTTTGTCGTCAGCATTTTATCTTTGTTGTCAGTGTTTTTGTGTTTGTTGTCAGTGTTTTGTCTTTATCTTTGTTGTCAGTGTTTTGTCTTTATCTTTGTCATCAGTGTTTTGTCTTTGTCTTTGTTGTCAGTGTTTTGTCTTTGTCGTCAGTGTTTTGTCTTTGTCGTCAGTGTTTTGTCTTTGTCTTTGTCGTCAGCGTTTTGTCTTTGTCGTCAGCGTTTTGTCTTTGTCTTTGTCGTCAGCGTTTTGTCTTTGTCGTCAGTGTTTTTCTTTGTCTTTGTCGTCAGTGTTTTGTTTTGTCTTTGTCTTTGTCTTTGTCTTTGTCAGTGTTTTGTCTTTGTCTTGTTTTGTCTTTGTCTTTGTCACCAGTGTTTTGTCTTTGTCGTCAGCGTTTTGTCTTTGTCTTTGTCGTCAGTGTTTTGTCTTTTTCTTTGTCGTCAGTGTTTTGTCTTTGTCTTTGTTGTCAGTGTTTTGTCTTTGTCTTTGTCGTCAGTGTTTTGTCTTTGTCTTTGTTGTCAGTGTTTTGTCTTTGTCGTCAGCATTTTATCTTTGTTGTCAGTGTTTTGTCTTTGTTGTCAGTGTTTTGTCTTTATCTTTGTTGTCAGTGTTTTGTCTTTGTCATCAGTGTTTTGTCTTTGTCTTTGTTGTCAGTGTTTTGTCTTTGTCGTCAGTGTTTTGTCTTTGTCTTTGTTGTCAGTGTTTTGTTTTTGTCGTCAGCATTTTATCTTTGTTGCCAGTGTTTTGTCTTTGTTGTCAGTGTTTTGTCTTTATCTTTGTTGTCAGTGTTTTGTCTTTATCTTTGTTGTCAGTGTTTTGTCTTTGTCTTTGTCGTCAGTGTTTTGTCTTTGTCGTCAGTGTTTTGTCTTTGTCTTTGTTGTCAGCATTTTGTCGTCAGTGTTTTGTCTTTGTTGTCAGTGTTTTGTCGTCAGTGTTTTGTCTTTGTCTTTGTTGTTAGCGTTTTGTCTTTGTCGTCAGTGTTTTGTCTTTGTCTTTGTCGTCAGTGTTTTGTCTTTGTCTTTGTCATCAGTGTTTTGTCTTTGTCTTTGTTGTCAGTGTTTTGTCTTTGTTGTCAGTGTTGTGTCTTTGTCTTTGTCGTCAGCGTTTTGTCTTTGTCGTCAGTGTTTTGTCTTTGTCTTTGTCGTCAGCGTTTTGTCTTTGTCGTCAGCGTTTTGTCTTTGTCTTTGTCGTCAGCTTTTTGTCTTTGTCGTCAGTGTTTTGTCTTTGTCGTCAGTGTTTTGTCTTTGTCTTTGTCGTCAGCGTTTTGTCTTTGTCGTCAGCGTTTTGTCTTTGTCGTCAGTGTTTTGTCTTTGTCTTTGTCGTCAGCGTTTTGTCTTTGTCGTCAGCGTTTTGTCTTTGTCTTTGTCGTCAGCGTTTTTTGTCTTTGTCGTCAGTGTTTTGTCTTTGTCTTTGTCGTCAGTTTTTGTCTTTGTCTTTGTCTTCAGCGTTTTGTCTTTGTCTTTGTCACCAGTGTTTTGTCTTTGTCGTCAGCGTTTTGTCTTTGTCTTTGTCGTCAGTGTTTTGTCTTTGTCTTTGTCGTCAGTGTTTTGTCTTTGTCTTTGTTGTCAGTGTTTTGTCTTTGTCTTTGTCGTCAGTGTTTTGTCTTTGTCGTCAGCATTTTATCTTTGTTGTCAGTGTTTTGTCTTTGTTGTCAGTGTTTTGTCTTTATCTTTGTTGTCAGTGTTTTGTCTTTGTTGTCAGTGTTTTGTCTTTATCTTTGTTGTCAGTGTTTTGTCTTTGTCATCAGTGTTTTGTTTTTGTTGTCAGTGTTTTGTCTTTGTCGTCAGTGTTTTGTCTTTATCTTTGTTGTCAGTGTTTTGTCTTTATCTTTGTCATCAGTGTTTTGTCTTTGTCTTTGTTGTCAGTGTTTTGTCTTTGTCGTCAGTGTTTTGTCTTTGTCGTCAGTGTTTTGTCTTTGTCTTTGTCGTCAGCGTTTTGTCTTTGTCGTCAGCGTTTTGTCTTTGTCTTTGTCGTCAGCGTTTTGTCTTTGTCGTCAGTGTTTTTCTTTGTCTTTGTCGTCAGTGTTTTGTCTTTGTCTTTGTCGTCAGCGTTTTGTCTTTGTCTTTGTCACCAGTGTTTTGTCTTTGTCGTCAGCGTTTTGTCTTTGTCTTTGTCGTCAGTGTTTTGTCTTTGTCTTTGTCGTCAGTGTTTTGTCTTTGTCTTTGTTGTCAGTGTTTTGTCTTTGTCTTTGTCGTCAGTGTTTTGTCTTTGTCTTTGTTGTCAGTGTTTTGTCTTTGTCGTCAGCATTTTATCTTTGTTGTCAGTGTTTTGTCTTTGTTGTCAGTGTTTTGTCTTTGTCTTTGTCGTCAGCGTTTTGTCTTTGTCTTTGTCGTCAGTGTTTTGTCTTTGTCTTTGTCGTCAGTGTTTTGTCTTTGTCTTTGTTGTCAGTGTTTTGTCTTTGTCTTTGTCGTCAGTGTTTTGTCTTTGTCGTCAGCATTTTATCTTTGTTGTCAGTGTTTTGTCTTTGTTGTCAGTGTTTTGTCTTTATCTTTGTTGTCAGTGTTTTGTCTTTGTCATCAGTGTTTTGTTTTTGTTGTCAGTGTTTTGTCTTTGTCGTCAGTGTTTTGTCTTTGTCTTTGTTGTCAGTGTTTTGTGTTTGTTGTCAGTGTTTTGTCTTTGTCTTTGTTGTCAGTGTTTTGTGTTTGTTGTCAGTGTTTTGTGTTTGTTGTCAGTGTTTTGTCTTTATCTTTGTTGTCAGTGTTTTGTCTTTATCTTTGTCATCAGTGTTTTGTCTTTGTCTTTGTTGTCAGTGTTTTGTCTTTGTCGTCAGTGTTTTGTCTTTGTCGTCAGTGTTTTGTCTTTGTCTTTGTCGTCAGCGTTTTGTCTTTGTCGTCAGCGTTTTGTCTTTGTCTTTGTCGTCAGCGTTTTGTCTTTGTCGTCAGTGTTTTTTCTTTGTCTTTGTCGTCAGTGTTTTGTCTTTGTCTTTGTCGTCAGCGTTTTGTCTTTGTCTTTGTCACCAGTAATTTGTCTTTGTCGTCAGCGTTTTGTCTTTGTCTTTGTCGTCAGTGTTTTGTCTTTGTCTTTGTCGTCAGTGTTTTGTCTTTGTCTTTGTTGTCAGTGTTTTGTCTTTGTCTTTGTCGTCAGTGTTTTGTCTTTGTCTTTGTTGTCAGTGTTTTGTCTTTGTCGTCAGCATTTTATCTTTGTTGTCAGTGTTTTGTCTTTGTTGTCAGTGTTTTGTCTTTATCTTTGTTGTCAGTGTTTTGTCTTTGTCATCAGTGTTTTGTCTTTGTCTTTGTTGTCAGTGTTTTGTCTTTGTCGTCAGTGTTTTGTCTTTGTCTTTGTTGTCAGTGTTTTGTTTTTGTCGTCAGCATTTTATCTTTGTTGTCAGTGTTTTGTCTTTGTTGTCAGTGTTTTGTCTTTATCTTTGTTGTCAGTGTTTTGTCTTTATCTTTGTTGTCAGTGTTTTGTCTTTGTCTTTGTCGTCAGTGTTTTGTCTTTGTCTTTGTCAGTGTTTTGTCTTTTTGTCTTTGTTGTCAGCATTTTGTCGTCAGTGTTTTGTCTTTGTTGTCAGTGTTTTGTCGTCAGTGTTTTGTCTTTGTCTTTTTTTGTTAGCGTTTTGTCTTTGTCTTTGTTTTGTCTTTGTCTTTGTCGTCAGTGTTTTGTCTTTGTCTTTGTCATCAGTGTTTTGTCTTTGTCTTTGTTGTCAGTGTTTTGTCTTTGTTGTCAGTGTTGTGTCTTTGTCTTTGTCGTCAGTGTTTTGTCTTTGTCATCAGTGTTTTGTCTTTGTCTTTGTTGTCAGTGTTTTATCTTTGTTGTCAGTGTTTTGGCTCCAAACTGGTGGCAGTTGTAAAAAAAAGTCAATAGCTGGAAGAGTTGCGGAGATAATTTGAAAATAATGCCATTGTTGATTAATTAAGCTATTTTCTCTTGAATCATCTGGTCTATGTACCAGAAACTAATTGACAATATGGATACAGTTATAAAAAACGTGTACATTATTTAAATGTATATATTATTTTTAATTATTCAAGTATAAATTACCAAAGTTACCATAGATTGCTATAGATAACCTGTTAATTACCAACAATTAATGAAGATTTTGATAACTTTGGTAAGTTAACGGTAACTTTGCAACCCTAGACGCAGGAACTCTGTGGTCTGCTAGTAGGTTAATTAACACAGCGTTCTCTTATTTCCAACCGTTAGCTTAGGAGCGGCACTCTGTTATCACGTTATATTTAAACATTCTGATATCCTGTTAGCACATGTTATATTTATTAAACAGTCTGATTACCGCACATTGATTGTTATCTAGATCCTCTTTCTCGTTCTCTCTGTAAGTTGGAGACACAGGAGGAATAGTCAGCAGATACCTTGGTTAATTCCATTCTTGAATAAGCCAGTTTATTACAGCTAACCTCCCCCCCTAACACAGACACACACACACACAGACACAGACACACACACACACAAACACACAGACACACACACAGACACAGACACACACACACACACACACACAGACACACACAGACACAGATACACTCACACACACACACACACACACAGACACAGACACAGACACACACACACACACACACACAGACACACACACAGACACAGACACACACAGACACACACACACAGACACAGACACACACACAGACACACACACACACACACAGACATAGACACACACACACACACAGACACACACACACACACACATAGACACACACACACACACACACACACACACAGACATAGACACACACACACACACAGACACACACACACACACACAGACACACACACACACACACACACACACATACACAGACACACACACACAGACACAGACACACACACAGACACAGACACAGACACACAGACATAGACACACACAGACACACACACACACACGCACACACAAAGGTCTCTCACACACACACACACACACACACACACACACACAGGTCTCTCACACACACACACACACACACACACACACAAAGGTCTCTCACACACACACACACACACACACACACACACCTGTGCAAGGGATGAGATGCCTCTGTAATTAGAATGAAGAGATTCTCATGGTGGTGAAACTCTGTCCTTCACTGAGATTCATACAGTTTTTTCATTAAGTGAATGTAATTAAAACGTGAATGGTGTTTTTAGTTTTGGGTTTGACAAGTGAGAGGGTGGCAGATATTTCTAAGTGGGTATATAAGGGCGAAGTGAAGGGCGTTTTGAGGAAACGCAGGGGGATGGGGAAGCAGAGGGAGAGGAAGAAATAGAGGAAGGTGTACATTTAGAGGAGGGAGGCAGAGAGGGAGAGAGAGAGGGAGGGAGAGAGGGAGAGGAAGAAATAGAGGAAGTTGTACATTTAGAGGAGGGAGGCAGAGAGGGAGAGAGAGGGAGGGAGAGAGGGAGAGGAAGAAATAGAGGAAGGTGTACATTTAGAGGAGGGAGGCAGAGAGGGAGAGAGAGAGGGAGGGAGAGAGGGAGAGGAAGAAATAGAGGGAGGTGAACATTTAGAGGAGGGAGGGAGAGAGGGAAAGAGAGAGGCAAAGTCTTTCATTTAGACAACGTTGCCCTAGAGCACACAAAAAACGATACATACCTCGGCCTTAACATCAGCGCCACAGGTAACTTCCACAAAGCTGTGAACGATCTGAGAGACAAGGCAAGAAGTAAAACACCAAATAATGCATGCAGAGCAGAATTATTCCGATACCCACTAATTATCAAAATCCATAAAAGAGCCGTTAAATTCTACAACCAGCTAAAAGGAAGCGATTCCCAAACCTTCTCTAACAAATCCATCACCTACAGAGAGAAATATTTCTCTCTTTCTACCTCTCTATGTCTCTCTTTCTCTCTTTCTATCTCTCTTTCTTCCTCTTTCTCTCCGTCTTTCTCTCTTTCTTCCTCTCCCTTTGTCTTTCTCTCTTTCTACATCTCTCCCTTTGTCTTTCTCTCTTTCTACATCTCTCCCTTTGTCTTTCTCTCTTTCTACATCTCTCCCTTTGTCTTTCTCTCTTTCTACATCTCTCTCTCTGTCTTTCTCTCTTTCTACATCTCTCCCTTTGTCTTTCTCTCTTTCTACATCTCTCTCTCTGTCTTTCTCTCTTTCTACATCTCTCTCTCTGTCTTTCTCTCTTTCTAACTATCTATCTCTCTTTCTATCTCTCTCTTCTCCCTCTCGTCTATAGGAAGCGTGCCACTCACAGTACAGGGAAGCGAAAAGGTAGTCAGAAGGACCTGAGACCTCCAGACCTGTGGATCCATCATGAGGAGATGGAACTGAAGAACATTGAGAAGCCTACAAGTGCCGCCCCCTCTGGATGTGATTCGCCCATCCAGGGTTCCATCCAGGAAATCCGGTCTCAGTCTGTCAGTCACAGCCAATCAGAGAGTCAGATGGGAAGCAAGAGCAGCCACTCAGGTAAGACATCATGGTGATGTTAATGACAGGAAGGATGTTTTGGAATGTCTTGGAACAGAATCTTGGATAAAAAAATAAGAGAGGAATGTTTTTTAAAGTTTGTTTTATGTTCACAGCAGACGTGTCGTTATCCAGTCCACCATTTTACCACTGATTGTTTTTTGTAGAGAAAGTCTTCAACAATAGAGGGGGAAAGTAACTTGCTTCTATCGTCATCTCCGTCTCTCTATTGAAACGTAGCTCTTAACTAAAGTTGCCAGTAACATCTTTAGTCTCTCTGAATGGTATTCATGAATATTCTATGAAGAAATTGTAGACTATTGATTTCTTATCAAGATGTGAAGGACTATTCAGAGGAACAAGTTAATACTGAGTATAAAACCATCTGGCGTGAAAACAATTCTATGCTTTTCCTCACCTTGGGATGTTTCTGGTTAATCTGTGTCTCTTTGTTCTGTTATAGTGAGGTAAAATCTCATTGATATAACAATAGATTTTGCAACGGAGCCCTGTCTAGTAATACAGTACGATCCATTTATGTTCTAGGTGTGGACAATGACGAGGCTTCCAGCTGCATCTCTACGTTAGAGCGCTCCCTAGCTGCCCGGAGGGCGACACGTACCAAGCTGATGATCCCCATGGACTCTCAGCCCAGCAACACCCGTAAGTGTCAACATCCCGTCGTCCGGGTTAAGGGAGGGTATGGGTAGGCCGTCATTTAACTGACTTGTCTAATTAAATAAAGGTTCAATTCAAAAATGAAAAATAAATGAGAAAAACATCTTCCCAAATAGTTGTTGTCTGGCTGTTAGCCACCCTGCTCACACTTTGAGTAGGCTGTCCTTCCTCCTCCATCCTCCCTTCCTCCTCTTCTTCCTCCTCCATTCCCTCCTCTGTTTATTTTTTGTTTTTATTTCACCTTTATTTAACCAGGTAGGCAAGTTGAGAACAAGTTCTCATTTACAACTGTGACCTGGCCAAGATAAAGCAAAGCAGTGTGACACAGACAACAACACAGAGTTACACATGGAGTAAAACAAACATACAGTCAATAATACAGTAGAAAAGTCTATATAAAGAATGTTTAAATGTAGTAAGATTAAGGAGGTAAGGCAATAAATAGGTCGTAGTGGCAAAATAATTACAATTTAGCAGTTAACACTGGAGTGACAGATGTGCAGAAGATGATGTGCAAGTATAGATACTGGGGTGCAAAAGAGCAAAAAAAATAACAATATGGGGATTAGGTAGTTTGATGGGCTATTTACAGATGGGCTGTGTACAGATACAATGAGCGATAAGCTGCTCTGACAGCTGATGCTTATAGTTAGTGAGGGTGATATAATTCTCCAGCTTCAGTGACTTTTGCAATTCGTTCCAGTCATTGGCAGCAGAGAACCGGAAGGAAAGGCGGCCAAAGGAGGTGTTGGCTTTGGGGATGATCAGTGAGATATACCTGCTGGAACGTGTGCTATGGGTGGGTGTTGTTATTGTGACCAGTGAACTGAGATAAGGTGGAGATTTACCTAGCATAGACTTATAGATGACCTGGAGCCAGTGGGTCTGGCGACGAATATGTACCAAGGGCCAGCTGACGAGAGCATACAGGTCACAGTGGTGGGTGGTATAAGGTGATTTGGTAACAAAACGGATGGTACTATGATAGACTGCATCCAGTTTGCTGAGTAGAGTGTTGGAAGCTGAAATATACCTGCTGGAGCACGTGCTACGGGTGGATGCTGCTATGGTGACCAGTGAGCTGAGATAAGGCATGAATTTTCTTAGCAAAGATTTATAGATTTATAGATGATCTGGAGCCAGTGGGTTTGGCGACGAATATGAAGCAAGGGCCGGCCAACGAGAGCATACAGGTCGTATATGGGGTTTTAGTGACAAAACGGATGGCACTGTGATAGACTACATCCAATTAGCTTAGTAGAGTGTTTGAGACTATTTTGTAAATTACATCACCGAAGTCAAGGATCGGTAGGATAGTCAGTTTTACGAGGGTATGTTTGGCAGCATGAGTGAAGGAGGATTTGTTGCGAAATAGGAAGCCGACTCTAGATTTAATTTTGGATTGGAGATGCTAAATGTGAGTCTGGAAGGAGAGTTTACAGTCCAGCCAGACAACTAGGTATTTGTAGTTGTGAGAGTTGTGAGATCCGTCCAGGGTGGTGCTAGTCTGGCGGGCGGGTGTGGGCAGCAATTATTTAAAGAGCATGCATTTAGATATACTAGCATTTAAGAGCAGTTGGAGGCCACAGAAGGAGTGTTGTATGGCATTGAAGCTCATTTGGAGGTTTGTTAACACAGTGCCCGAAGAAGGGCCAGATGTATACTGAATGGTGTCGTATGCGTAGAGGTGGACCAGAGAATCACCTGCAGCAAGAGCGACACCATTGATGTATATAGAGAAACGACTCAGCCCGAGAATTGAACCCTGTGGCACCTCCATAGAGACTGCCAGCGGTCCAGACAATATGCCCTCCGATTTGACACAGTTAACTCTATCTGAGAAGTAGTTGGTGAACCAGGCGAGGCAGTCATTTGAGAAACCAAGGCTATTGAGGCTGCCGATAAGAAAGCAGTGATTGACAGAGTCGAAAGCCTTGGCCAGGTCGATGAAGATGACTGCACAGTACTGTCTTTTATCGATGGCGGTTATGATATTGTTTAGGACCTTGAGCGTGGCTGAGGTGCACCCATGTGACCAGCTCGGAAACCAGATTGCATAGCGGAGAAGGTACGGAGGGATTGGAAATGGTCGGTGATCTGCTTGTTAACTTGGCTTTCGAAGACTTTAGAATGGCAGGATGGATATAGGTCTGTAACAGTTTGAAGGGATGACCGCGGCAGCTTTCCAATCTTTAGGGATATGACGATACGAAAGAGAGGTTGAACAGGCTAGTAATAGGGTTTGCAACAATTGCAGCGGATAATTTTTAGAAAGAAAGGGTCCAGATTGTCAAGCCCAGCTGATTTGTAGGGGTCCAGATCTTGCAGTTCTTTTAGAACATCAGATATCTGGATTTGGGTGAAGGGGAAGTGGTGGGGGGGGGGCTTGGGAAGGTTGCTGCGGGGGTGCAGAGCTGTTGGCTGGGGTAGGGGTAGCCAGGTGGAAAGCATGGCTGCCCGTAGAAAAATGCTCATTAAAATGAGCAATTATCGTAGATTTATCAGTGGTGACAGTGTTTCCTAGCCTCAGTGCAGAGGGCAGCTGGGAGGAGGTGCTCTCATTCTCCATGGACTTTACAGTATCCCAGAACTTTTTGGGAATTAATGCTACAGGATGCAAATCTCTGTTTGAAGAAGCCCGCCTTTGCTTTCCTAACTGACTGTGTATATTGGTTCCTGACTTTCCTGAAAAGTTGCATATCGCTATTCGATGCTAATGCAGTACGCCCCTGGATGTTTTTGTGCTGGTCAAGGGAAGTCAAGTTAGGAGTGAACCAGGGGCTATATACGTTTTTAGTTCTACCTTTTTTGAACTGGGCTTATTTAAGAAGGTGCGGAAAGCACTTTTAAAGAACAACCAGGCACCATCTACTGAAGGGATGAGGTCAATATCCTTCCAGGGTACCCGGGCCAGGTCGGTTAGAAAGGCCTGCTTGCTGAAGTATTTTAGGGAGCATTTTATAGTGATAAACCTAGGTAAACCTAGGCATTGAGTGATGATGAGTGATGTTGCATCTCTGAAGGCACCAGTTAAGCCAGGTGAGGTCTCCGCATGCATGGGAGGGTGGGACAAAGAACGCATGTTGAGCGGGACTTGGGGCTCCTACAGCGAAATAAAACAATAATAAGTAACCGAAACAGCAACAAGGTATTCAATGCTAATGCAGTACTCCCCATTAGAGAGAGGCGTAAAGCAATCATGGGTGTTGGTCGGGAGAGCTAAGACAACAACCATAAATGGGAATGACTGGGCAGAGAGGGTCAGTTAGGTAGACACAAGACCTGAGTTCGAGGCTGGGGCCGACAAATAGACAAATTGAGGTACAGTGTTTAATGAACAGATCACCAGACATCAGCTGTGATTATAGGGTCCAAAGAGCAGCAATAGGTGAGTCAGGGAGCCGTTTGGTAGTCACTTCCACGCTAGGCGAGCAGGAGACCCGGCGTTCAGAAAGCTAGCGTGCCGGGGATAGCAAATGTGTCTTTAGTGACATTGCAATGGAAAATACTTTTTGAAACCACATCTTACAGTTACGTTGGCAGATCAGTCGTGATGGATTGGCAGGGCTCCGAGGTGACAATAAAGGCCAATTGTCAAAAGAGGTATTAGCTGGTATACTCCGTCGGCTGGCCGGGAGATTTGGCCTAGCTCGAGGCTAGCTCAAAGGCTAACTGGATCTTGCTTCGGGACAGAGGCGTTAGCCAACAGTAGCCACTTGGTTGCAGCTAGCTAGCTGCGATGATCCGGTGTAATGGTCTCGAGCTTACATCAGGAATACGGTGACGTGTTGGAGAAAAGCAGTCCAATATGCTGTGGGTTGATATCGCCCTGTGCAGACTGGCAGGTAATTGTCCGAGCTAAAGCTGGCTGGTGTCCGAGCTAAAGGTGAAGCCACCGCTAGCAGTAGTAGCTAGTTAGATGGCTAGCTCCTGTTGGAGGTTCCAGTTATAAGGAATAAAAATAGCAGATCCGTACCACATTGGGTGAGGCGGGTTGCAGGAAAGTATATTTAGTTCGTAGATGGAAAGTGAAATTAAAATATGTATGAAAAAAATGAAAAACAGACTATTTACAGACTAATTAACATATGGACAAGACAAACACACGTCCGATCTGCTACTCCATCTTGGAACATCAATCTCCTTGACAACTTCCTCTCCCTCCTTCTCTGTTAGTAGCACATTGGGTAATTACCAGACATCTATCTCTCTCTCTCGCTCTCTCTCACTCTCGCGCTCTCTCTCTCTCTGTATCTCTCTCTCTCTCTCACTCTCTCTCACTCTCGCTCTCTCTCTCTCGCTCTCTCTCTCTCTGTATCTCTCTCTCTCTTGCTCTCTCTCTCTCGCTCTCTCTCTCTCTGTATCTCTCTCTCTCTCGCTCTCTCTCTTTCCTCTCTCTTCTCTGCCCCTGTTCTTCCCTCTTTTTTCATCCCTCACCTCTCTTCTCTCCAGTAGTCACATGAAAGCCTCCACATCTCCGGATCCCTAGTGGGACAGAGACAGAGAGAGAAGGAAGGGCCTCCTCACATCTCAGACTCCCTAGGGAGACAGAGACCGAGAGAGAGAGAGAGAGAGAGGGGGAGAGGGAGACATGTTTCCAATGCCAAAAAAGCCCTTTGAATTCAATCGAGAGAGGGAGAGACCTACTCCGCATTCAGCACATCCCCATCAATCACATTCCCCTCCTCCTCACCCCACCACCCCCTTCCTTATCCTTCTCATCAGAAGTTGAGGAGAGGTAATGTGGATTGAGGAGGGATAAGGAGGGTTGAGGAGGGTTGAGGAGGGGTGAGGAGGATTGAGGAAAGGTGAGGAGGGGTGAGGAGAGTTGAGAAGGGTTGAGGAGGGGTGAGGAGGGGTGAGGAGGGGTGAGGAAGGGTGAGGAGGACTGAGGAGGGGTGAGGAGGGGTGAGGAGGAATGAGGAAGGGTGAGGATGGTTGAGGAGGGGTGAGGAGGGTTGAGGAGGATTGAGGAGGGGTGAGGAAGGGTGAGGAGGGGTTAGGTCCCGTCTACTCCGGGGGTAATCTGATGATTCCCCTGGTTCACATCCTTCACCTACCTGGGTCCCAGTGGGCTCAGTAGTGCTTAGTGGTTAACGCTGCTAGGCTACTGTAGGCACCGTCTCACACTCAGAGAAGAACCGCAGGGTACTGCATATATTACCACTGCCTCAAGTCTCTCTCTCTCTTTCTCTCTCTCTCACCGTCAAGAAGGAGCTAAGGAGAACAAGTGCTCCACTCTTTCATCGTCAAGAAGGAGCTAAGGAGAACAAGTGGAATAGATTTCAGTTGGCTTCGTTCGCCAGCCAGGGGTTCCTGTTAGAAGAAGCTTCTTTTGAATTTTCAGGATTGTTTAATTATGATTATTATTTGTGTAGATAGTTGCTGAATATCCTTCTGTCTGTTTGTGTTTTATTCACTAATAAGGACCTAATTAGTAGGACTCCTTAGTTAGTGTCCTCTAATGTGACTCGTTCCTTAGACACAGGATGTGTCTCAAATGACATCCTTTTTCCCAGGGCCCTGGTCAGATTAGTGCACTATAAAGGAAATAGGGTGCCAAAGGAGGGTGCCAAAGGACAAAGGAGGGTGCCAAAGGAGGGTGCCAAAGGAGGGTGTTATGAAAGGAAGAGCATTCAGATCTAACTAAGTCTGTAGTTCAGATAGCTGTGCATCGTGACTAACTAAGTCTGTAGTTCAGATAGCTGTGCATCGTGACTAACTAAGTCTGTAGTTCAGATAGCTGTGCATCGTGACTAACTAAGTCTGTAGTTCAGATAGCTGTGCATCGTGACTAACTAAGTCCATAGTTCAGATAGCTGTGCATCGTGAATAACTAAGTCCATAGTTCAGATAGCTGTGCATCGTGAATAACTAAGTCCGTAGTTCAGATAGCTGTGCATCGTGACTAACTAAGTCCATAGTTCTGATAGCTGTGCATCGTGACTAACTAAGTCCGTAGTTCAGATAGCTGTGCATCGTGACTAACTAAGTCCATAGTTCTGATAGCTGTGCATCGTGACTAACTAAGTCCATAGTTCTGATAGCTGTGCATCGTGACTAACTAAGTCCATAGTTCTGATAGCTGTGCATCGTGACTAACTAAGTCCATAGTTCTGATAGCTGTGCATCGTGACTAACTAAGTCCATAGTTCTGATAGCTGTGCATCGTGACTAACTAAGTCCATAGTTCAGATAGCTGTGCATCGTGAATAACTAAGTCCATAGTTCAGATAGCTGTGCATCGTGAATAACTAAGTCCATAGTTCAGATAGCTGTGCATCGTGAATAACTAAGTCCGTAGTTCAGATAGCTGTGCATCGTGACTAACTAAGTCCATAGTTCTGATAGCTGTGCATCGTGACTAACTAAGTCCATAGTTCAGATAGCTGTGCATCGTGAATAACTAAGTCCATAGTTCAGATAGCTGTGCATCGTGAATAACTAAGTCCGTAGTTCTGATAGCTGTGCATCGTGACTAACTAAGTCCATAGTTCAGATAGCTGTGCATCGTGAATAACTAAGTCCATAATTCAGATATCTGTGCATCGTGACTACCTAAGTCCATAGTTCAGATAGCTGTGCATCGTGACTAACTAAGTCCGTAATTCAGATATCTGTGCATCGTGACTACCTAAGTCCATAGTTCAGATAGCTGTGCATCGTGACTAACTAAGTCCATAGTTCTGATAGCTGTGCATCGTGACTAACTAAGTCCATAGTTCAGATAGCTGTGCATCGTGAATAACTAAGTCCGTAGTTCTGATAGCTGTGCATCGTGACTAACTAAGTCCATAGTTCAGATAGCTGTGCATCGTGAATAACTAAGTCCATAGTTCAGATAGCTGTGCATCGTGAATAACTAAGTCCATAGTTCAGATAGCTGTGCATCGTGAATAACTAAGTCCATAGTTCAGATAGCTGTGCATCGTGAATAACTAAGTCCATAGTTCTGATAGCTGTGCATCGTGACTAACTAAGTCCATAGTTCAGATAGCTGAGCATCGTGAATAACTAAGTCCATAGTTCAGATAGCTGTGCATCGTGACTAACTAAGTCTGTAGTTCAGATAGCTGTGCATCGTGACTAACTAAGTCTGTAGTTCAGATAGCTGTGCATCGTGACTAACTAAGTCTGTAGTTCAGATAGCTGTGCATCGTGACTAACTAAGTCTGTAGTTCAGATAGCTGTGCATCGTGACTAACTAAGTCTGTAGTTCAGATAGCTGTGCATCGTGACTAACTAAGTCTGTAGTTCAGATAGCTGTGCATCGTGACTAACTAAGTCTGTAGTTCAGATAGCTGTGCATCGTGACTAGCATATTGACATAACACAATGACGCCAATTAATATGACTAACGTCATTTTAATTGGATGAATCATCTGGGTCTGACTCTGTAGACCCATTTAGTCCTAATCAAATCAAATTGTATTGGTCACATACACATTTTTATCTGATGTTATTTTGGGTGTAGCGAAATGCTTGAGTTTCTAGCATCTAACAATTCACAACAGTACACAAATGTAAAATAATGGAATTAAGAATGATGTACATTTTAGATTGATCAATGTTGGAGTGGCATTGACTAAATACAGTAGAATAGAATACAGTATATACATATGAGATGAGTAAAGCAGTATGTAAACATTATTAAAGTGACCAGTGTTCCATTATTAAAGTGGCCAGTGATTCCATGTCTACGTATATAGGGCAGTAGCCTCTAAGGTGCAGGGTTGAGTAACTGGGTGGTAGCCGGCTAATGATGGCTATTTAAAAGTCTGACGGCCTTGAGATAGATGCTGTTTTTCGGTCTCTCAGTCCCTGCTTTGATGCACCTGTACTGACCTCACATTCTGGATGATAGCGGTGTGAACAGGCAGTGGCTCGGGTGGTTGTTGTCGTTGATGATCTTTATGGCCTTCCTGTGACATCGGGTGATGTAGGTGTCCTGGAGGGCAGGTGGTTTGCCCCCCTCTAGAGAGCCCTGTGGTTGTGGGCGGAGCAGTTTCCATGCCAGGCTGTGATGCAGCCCGACAGGATGCTCTCAATTTTGCATCTGTAAAAGTTTGGGAGGGTTTACGCGGCCAAGACAAATTTCTTCAGCCTCCTGAGTTTGTTGCGCCTTCTTCACCACACTGTCTGTGGGGGGTGAACCATTTCAGATCTTCAGTGGTTTGTACGCCGAGGAACTTGAAGCTTTCCACCTTCTCCACTGCGGCCCCGTCGATGTTGAGTCCTGAAATCCACGATCAGCTCCTTTGTTTTGTTAACATTGAGTGAGATGTTGATTTCCTGACACCACACTCCGAGGGCCCTCACCTCCTCCCTGTAGGCCGTCTCGTCATTGTTGGTAATCAGGCCTGCTACTGTTGTGTCGTCTGAAAACTTGAGGATTGAGTTGGAGGCGTGCGTGGCCACGTAGGGAGTACAGGAGAGGACTGAGCACGCACCCCTGAGGTGCCCCTGTGTTGAGGATCGGTGAAGTGGAGGTGTTGTTTCCTACCTTCACCACCTGGGGGAGGCCCGTCAGGAAGTCCGCGACCCAGTTGCACAGGACAGTGTTCGGACCCAGGGCCTCCAGTTTAATAATGAGCTTGGAAGGTACTATGGTGTTGAAGGCTGAGCTGTAGTCAATGAACAGCATTCTGACATTGGTATTCCTCTTGTCCAGATGGGATAATGCAGTGTGCAGTGAGATGGCGATTGCATTGTCTGTGGACCTATTGGGACGGTAAGAAAATTGAAGTGGGTCTAGGGTGCCAGGTAAGGTAGAGGTGATATGATCCTTGATTCTCAAAGCCCTTCATGATGACAGAAGTGAGTGCTACGGGGCGATAGTCATTTAGTTCAGTTACCTTTGCTTTCTTGCGAACAGGAACAATGGTGGACATCCTGAAGCAAGTGGGGACAGCAGACTGGGATAAGGAGAGATTGAATATGTCCCTAAACACTCCAGTCAGCTGGTCTGCGCATGCTCTTGGGAGGCCGTCTGGGCCGGGAGCCTTGCGAGGTTTAACACATTTAAATGTCTTACTCACGTCGACCACGGAGAACGAGAACCCACTGTGCTTGGTAGCGGGCCGCGTCGGTAGCACTATGTTATCCTCCAAACAGGCAAAGAAAATGTTTAGCTTGTCTGAGGGAAAGACGTCGTGTCCGCGACATGGCTGGTTTTCCCTTGGTAATCTGTGATTGTCTATGACTGAGCTGTTGAATCTGATACTAATCTGATAATCCAGACAGATTATGACTTCTGCCCTGGATAGCTGAGGTAGCAGCGGTAAAGCAGGCATTAAAGGAGGTGACTAGAGACTTTATCATGTCTACAGCTGTGTTTGAATACCCGCATACTGTATAGTATAGGGGGCATTAAAGGAGGTGACTAGAGACTTTATCATGTCTACAGCTGTGTTTGAATACCCGCATACTGTATAGTATAGGGTGCATTAAAGGAGGTGACTAGAGACTTTATCATGTCTACAGCTGTGTTTGAATACCCGCATACTGTATAGTATAGGGTGCATTAAAGGAGGTGACTAGAGACTTTATCATGTCTACAGCTGTGTTTGAATACCCGCATACTGTATAGTATAGGGGGCATTAAAGGAGGTGACTAGAGACTTTATCATGTCTACAGCTGTGTTTGAATACCCGCATACTGTATAGTATAGGGGGCATTAAAGGAGGTGACTAGAGACTTTATCATGTCTACAGCTGTGTTTGAATACCCGCATACTGTATCCTACATACTTAATGATTACCCCTACTAACATACTGTATCCTACATACAGAATGAATACCCATACTAACATACTGTATGAGTATGTACTTAATGAATCAAATCAAATCAAAATCAAATCAATTTTATTTATATAGCCCTTCGTACATCAGCTGATATCTCAAAGTGCTGTACAGAAACCCAGCCTAAAACCCCAAACAGCAAGCAATGCAGGTGTAGAAGCACGGAGCATGAATACCCATACTAACATGCTGTATCCTACATACTTAATGAATACCTGTACTAACATACTGTATCCTACATACTTAATGAATACCTGTACTAACATACTGTATCCTACATACTTAATGAATACCCATTCTAACATACTGTATCCTACATACTTAATGAATACCCATACTAACATACTGTATCCTACATACTCAATGAATACCCATACTAACATACTGTATCCTACATACTTAATGAATACCCATACTAACATACTGTATCCTACATACTTAATGATTACCCATACTAACATACTGTATCCTACATACTTAATGAATACCCATACTAGCATACTGTATCCTACATACTTAATGAATACCCATAACATCTAACATACTGTATCCTACATACTGTAATGAATACCCATACTAACATACTGTATCCTACATACTTAATGAATACCCATGTATCTAACATACTGTATCCTACATACTTAATGAATACCCATACTAACATACTGTATGCTACAACATATCTTAATGAATACCCATACTAACATACTGTATACCTACATACTTAGAATGAATACCCCTATACTAACATACTGTATCCTACATACATTAATGAATACCCATACTAACATACTGTATCCTACATACTTAATGAATACCCATTCTAATATACTGTATCCTACATACAGAATGAATACCCATACTAACATACTGTATCCTACATACTTAATGAATACCCATACTAACATACTGTATCCTACATACTTAATGAATACCCATACTAACATACTGTATCCTACATACTTAATGAATACCCATACTAGCATACTGTATCCTACATACAGAATGAATACCCATACTAACATACTGTATGAGTATGTACTTAATGAATCAAATCAAATCAAAATCAAATCAATTTTATTTATATAGCCCTTCGTACATCAGCTGATATCTCAAAGTGCTGTACAGAAACCCAGCCTAAAACCCCAAACAGCAAGCAATGCAGGTGTAGAAGCACGGAGCATGAATACCCATACTAACATGCTGTATCCTACATACTTAATGAATACCTGTACTAACATACTGTATCCTACATACTTAATGAATACCTGTACTAACATACTGTATCCTACATACTTAATGAATACCCATTCTAACATACTGTATCCTACATACTTAATGAATACCTGTACTAACATACTGTATCCTACATACTTAATGAATACCTGTACTAACATACTGTATCCTACATACTTAATGATTACCGATACTAACATACTGTATCCTACATACTTAATGAATACCCATACTAGCATACTGTATCCTACATACTTAATGAATACCTGTACTAACATACTGTATCCTACATACTTAATGATTACCGATACTAACATACTGTATCCTACATACTTAATGAATACCTGTACTAACATACTGTATCCTACATACTTAATGAATACCCATTCTAACATACTGTATCCTACATACTTAATGAATACCCATACTAACATACTGTATCCTACATACTTAATGAATACCCATACTAACATACTGTATCCTACATACTTAATGAATACCCATACTAACATACTGTATCCTACATACTTAATGAATACCCATACTAACATACTGTATCCTACATACTTAATGAATACCCATACTAACATACTGTATCCTACATACAGAATGAATACCCATACTAACATACTGTATCCTACATACTTAATGAATACCCATACTAACATACTGTATCCTACATACTTAATGAATACCCATACTAGCATACTGTATCCTACATACTTAATGAATACCCATACTAACATACTGTATCCTACATACTTAATGAATACCCATACTAACATACTTAATGAGTATGTACTACATACTATATACTATATACATACTCTATACTATACATATCTACAACATATTGTCAGCCAACATAACGTGCAGCGTAATGTTATTTAAAAATAAATACTTATTTGAAAGGTCGATTTTATTTCATTGCTCAACATTTTCTTCACATTTTGTCATAATTAGTTAAAGCAATGAATTTGTATCTCCTCTCGTCGGACTTGAGCTGCATATTTTCAGACATTGTTGTGAAGCCACGCCCATTTTCGGAAGAATTGCATTATGGGCCCTAAAAACACAAAAAATAGTGTCCACTGCTTGTATACTTTGTATTATGGCGAATGTAGTACGACATCTGGGAACCTTATCTATACTATGACCAACAAGCATACTATACACTCAATTCATATCACAAATAGTATGGTTAGTTGCAGTTAATATGAATATTCAAATAGAGTTTAGAATTGATAGAGTTTTTCGGGCGGGAATCGGAAGGGAATATGCAGGAAATCTGGTTAACCTTAAATCGGTATTTCTGGAAAACCAGGGAATTGGGGGAAAGTTACCCGATTTATAACCTCTTCAGAAATAGTAAAATCTCTTCATAGTGGACTGAACATAGAAATACAAAATAGTAATGTTTCCATTTAATTCTGTTGGACTGAGGCTAGTAAGACCCCATCTCTTCATACAAACCAAATGTTTACCCAGCACAGTGCTGCGACAAAATCAACATTGTTGACCTAGTAATTTTACTATACATAGCACATCATCGCAGGTCCAGGACAGACAGAACCAATCAACTGCCTGATTAGATTCCAGGCCCGGCTAGCCGAGAATAGACACATGAATTGACACGTTTGCATACACATAGATGTCAAGAGTTCATTACCTTCCATGGGACAGAGGATCAATATGTGCACTGATCTGCCAATCAGTCAGATTTATACATAAATATATATACATACATAAATCCTTTTTCTACATCAGCGGTTCAAAGGACCCTCTCTCTCCCTCTGTCTTTCAATTCAATTCAATTTCAATTCAAGGGGCTTTATTGGCATGGGAAACATGTGTTAACATTGCCAAAGCAAGTGAGGTAGACAACAAACAAAGTGAATATATAAAGTGAAAAACAACAAAAATTAACAGTAAACATTACACATACAGAAGTTTCAAAACAGTAAAGACATTACAAATGTCATATTATATATATATACAGTGTTTTAACAATGTACAAATGGTTAAAGGACACAAGATCAAATAAATAAGCATAAATATGGGTGTATTTACAATGGTGTTTGTTCTTCACTGGTTGCCCTTTTCTCGTGGCAACAGGTCACAAATCTTGCTGCTGTGATGGCACACTGTGGAATTTCACCCAGTAGATATGGGAGTTTTTCAAAATTGGATTTGTTTTCGAATTCTTTGTGGATCTGTGTAATCTGAGGGAAATATGTGTCTCTAATATGGTCATACATTGGGCAGGAGGTTAGGAAGTGCAGCTCAGTTTCCACCTCATTTTGTGGGCAGTGAGCACATAGCCTGTCTTCTCTTGAGAGCCATGTCTGCCTACGGCGGCCTTTCTCAATAGCAAGTCTATGCTCACTGAGTCTGTACATAGTCAAGGCTTTCCTTAATTTTGGGTCAGTCACAGTGGTCAGGTATTCTGCCGCTGTGTACTCTCTGTGTAGGGCCAAATAGCATTCTAGTTTGCTCTGTTTTTTT
>NC_056437.1:5440259-5445259 GCF_018296145.1 Oncorhynchus tshawytscha
AACAACGACGAGACGGCCTACAGGGAGGAGGTGAGGGCCCTCGGAGTGTGGTGTCAGGAAAATAACCTCACACTCAACGTCAACAAAACTAAGGAGATGATTGTGGACTTCAGGAAACAGCAGAGGGAGCACCCCCCCATCCACATCGATGCAACAGTAGTGGAGAGGGTAGCAAGTTTTAAGTTCCTCGGCATACACATCACAGACAAACTGAATTGGTCCACTCACACAGACAGCATCGTGAGGAAGGCGCAGCAGCGCCTCTTCAACCTCAGGAGGCTGAAGAAATTTGGCTTGTCACCAAAAGCACTCACAAACTTCTACAGATGCACAATCGAGAGCATCCTGGCGGGCTGTATCACCGCCTGGTATGGCAACTGCACCGCCCTCAACCGTAAGGCTCTCCAGAGGGTAGTGAGGTCTGCACAACGCATCACCGGGGCAAACTACCTGCCCTCCAGGACACCTACACCACCCGATGCTACAGGAAGGCCATAAAGATCATCAAGGACATCAACCACCCGAGCCACTGCCTGTTCACCCCGCTGTCATCCAGAAGGCGAGGTCAGTACAGGTGCATCAAAGCTGGGACCGAGAGACTGAAAAACAGCTTCTATCTCAAGGCCATCAGACTGTTAAACAGCCACCACTAACATTGAGTGGCTACTGCCAACACACTGTCAATGACACTGACTCAACTCCAGCCAATTTAATAATGGGAATTGATGGGAAATGATGTAAATATATCACTAGCCACTTTAAACAATGCTACCTTATATAATGTTACTTACCCTACATTATTCATCTCATATGCATACGTAGATACTGTACTCTATATCATCGACTGCATCCTTATGTAATACATGTATCACTAGCCACTTTAACTATGCCACTTGGTTTACATACTCATCTCATATGTATATACTGTACTCGATATCATCTACTGTATCTTGCCTATGCTGCTCTGTACCATCACTCATTCATATATCCTTATGTACATATTCTTTATCCCCTTACACTGTGTATAAGACAGTAGTTTTTTGGAATTGTTAGTTAGATTACTTGTTCGTTATTACTGCATTGTCGGAACTAGAAGCACAAGCATTTCGCTACACTCGCATTAACATCTGCTAACCATGTGTATGTGACAAATAAAATTTGATTTGATTTGATTTTGATGTAGTTCACTGTAGGGAATAGGGTGCCATCTTACTGGACATGAGGTGCTACCGCTTGAGATGTTTCAAGGGGTTCCGTTTAGTCTCTTCAGTAAGAAACTCTTTGATTGGTGTTTATAGAAAGACAGTTAATTAGCCATGCTGAGCAAACAGCACTACTGTGTCGCTAAGTGATCATATAAACTGTCACTGTCACTAATACATGATACTAGATTATTTTAGAAACAGTTTTACTAGGGGTTAGATAATAAAAACACCCTTTGTTTCCCTGGCCTCTAAACGGCTAAAGGTATTTGTTGTTTATGTTTAGCGTAGTCATAGCAATGCCTGTCGTTTAATTTCACCACCTGTCTCTCCTCCTGTCTCTCCACCTGTCTCTCCACCTGTCTCTCCTCCTGTCTCTCCACCTGTCTCTCCACCTGTCTCTCCACCTGTCTCTCCTCTTGTCTCTCCTCCTGTCTCTCCACCTGTCTCTCCTCCCATCCGTCTCTCCTCCTTTCTCTCCTCCCATCCGTCTCTCCACCTGTCTCTCCTCCCATCCGTCTCTCCACCTGTCTCTCTCCTGTCTCTCCTCCTGTCTCTCCTCCTGTCTCTCCACCTGTCTCTCCTCCCATCCGTCTCTCCTCCTGTCTCTCCTCCCATCCGTCTCTCCACCTGTCTCTCCTCCCATCCGTCTCTCCTCCCCTCTCTCCTCCCATCCCGTCTCTCCTCCCCTCTCTCCTCGCCTCTCTCTTCTAGCTGTTGTCAGTGCCATCCCAGTGCCAATTCTGGAGAGCAGTCAGTACCCTGGCATCCTGCCCTCGCCCACCTGCGGGTACAACCATGGTACTCTGACCACCCACCCCAAGTTCACCCTGAGACCCATGCCCTTCCCCAGCCTCACCGTGGACCGATGCTATGCAGCAGGTAGAAGTCAGTCCCCTGTCATTCTGTTTCTCTCTATCTCCATGTTTCTTGGGTTCCTCCCGGTCATTCCGTCTCCTCCTCCTCTCTCCGTCCCTCCCTGTCATTCCGTCTCCTCCTCCTCTCTCCGTCCCTCCCTCTCATTAGTCTCCTCCTCCTCTCTCCGTCTCTCCCTGTCATTCCGTCTCCTCCTCCTCTCTCCGTCCCTCCCTGTCATTCCGTCTCCTCCTCCTCTCTCCGTCCCTCCCTGTCATTCCGTCTCCTCCTCCTCTCTCCGTCCCTCCCTGTCATTCCGTCTCCTCCTCCTCTCTCCGTCCCTCCCTGTCATTCCGTCTCCTCCTCCTCTCTCCGTCCCTCCCTGTCATTCCGTCTCCTCCTCCTCTCTCCGTCCCTCCCTGTCATTCCGTCTCCTCCTCCTCTCTCCATCCCTCCCTGTCATTCCGTCTCCTCCTCCTCTCTCCGTCCCTCCCTGGTCATTCCGTCTCCTCCTCCTCTCTCCGTCCCTCCCTGCCATTCCGTCTCCTCCTCTCTCTCCGTCCCTCCCTGGTCATTCCGTCTCCTCCTCCTCTCTCCGTCCCTCCCTGTCATTCCGTCTCCTCCTCCTCTCTCCGTCCCTCCCTGTCATTCCGTCTCCTCCTCCTCTCTCCATCCCTCCCTGTCATTCCGTCTCTTCCTCCTCTCTCCGTCCCTCCCTGTCATTCCGTCTCCTCCTCCTCTCTCCGTCCCTCCCTGTCATTTCCGTCTCCTCCTCCTCTCTCCGTCCCTCCCTGTCATTCCGTCTCCTCCTCCTGTCTCCGTCCCTCCCTGTCATTCCGTCTCCTCCTCCTCTCTCCGTCCCTCCCTGTCTTTCCGTCTCCTCCTCCTCTCTCCGTCCCTCCCTGTCATTCCGTCTCCTCCTCCTCTCTCCGTCCCTCCCTGTCTTTCCGTCTCCTCCTCCTCTCTCCGTCCCTCCCTGTCATTCCTTCTCCTCCTCCTGTCTCCGTCCCTCCCTGTCATTCCGTCTCCTCCTCCTCTCTCCGTCCCTCCCTGTCATTCCGTCTCCTCCTCCTCTCTCCGTCCCTCCCTGTCATTCCGTCTCCTCCTCCTGTCTCCGTCCCTCCCTGTCATTCCGTCTCCTCCTCCTCTCTCCGTCCCTCCCTGTCATTCCGTCTCCTCCTCCTCTCTCCGTCCCTCCCTGTCATTCCGTCTCCTCCTCCTGTCTCCGTCCCTCCCTGTCATTCCGTCTCCTCCTCCTCTCTCCATCCCTCCCTGTCTTTCCGTCTCCTCCTCCTGTCTCCGTCCCTCCCTGTCATTCCGTCTCCTCCTCCTCTCTCCGTCCCTCCCTGTCATTCCGTCTCCTCCTCCTCTCTCCTCCCCTCCTTTTCATTCCATCTCCTCCTCCTCCTCCAACTCCTTTCAACTCCTCCTCCTGTCCCCGTCCCTCCCTGTCATTCTTTGTCCTCCTCCTCTCTCCTCCCCTCCTTTTCATTCCATCTCGCTGCTCCTCCTCCAACTCTCTTCTTTCTCTTCTTGCCCCTAGTCTCAGTTCCCCTAACAGACACTTACTCGTCATTGGCCCTGTCCTCTCTCTCTCTCACTCTCTCTCTCTCTCTCTCTCTCTGTCTCTCTGTCTCTCTCTCTCTCTCTCTCTCAATCTGTCTCTCTGTCTCTGTCTCTGTCTCTGTCTCTGTCTCTGTCTCTTTCTCTCTCTCTCTCTCTCTCTCTCTCTCTCTCTCTGTCTGTCTCTGTCTCTCTCTTTCTCTCTCTCTCTCTCTGTCTCTGTCTCGCTCTGTCTCTCTCTCACTCACTCACTCACTCACTCACTCTCTCACTCACTCACTCACTCACTCACTCACTCACTCACTCACTTACTCATTGTGTTATGAGCAACCATTGTGAGGTCAAAATGTATTAGCCAATTACTGGGCCTGGGACCTAAATGGCACCCTATCCTGCTATTGATCCTGGTCATATGTAGTGCACTATATTAACAATAGGTTGCCATTCAGGACCCAGTAATTGGCTAATGCCTCATTGACCTATATCTGTAAATAAAGAGGAGAGGGAATCTTTGAGCCCAGACAGAAATGGAATTGGGTTAGTTTCAGTGTCGGAGTGGAGAGGAGAGGAGGGGAGGGGAGAGGCTCAGATGGAAGTTCGAGGCCCAGATGAAGGGTCGAGAACCAGATGAAGGGTCGAGAACCAGATGAAGGGTCGAGGCCCAGATGGAAGTTCGAGGCCCAGATGAAGGGTCAAGGCCCAGATGAAATGTTGCGGCCCAGGTGAAGGGTCGAGGCCCAGATGAAGGGTCGAGAACCAGATGAAGGGTCGAGGCCCAGGTGAAGGGTCGAGAACCAGAAAAGGGTCGAGGCCCAGATGAAGGGTCGAGGCTCAGATGAAGGGTCGAGGCCCAGGAAAAGGGTCGAGAACCAGGAAAAGGGTTGAGGCTCAGATGAAGGGTCGAGGCCCAGATGAAGGGTCGAGGCCCAGATGAAGGGTCGAGGCCCAGGTGAAGGGTTGAGAACCAGGAAAAGGGTCGAGGCCCAGATGAAGGGTCGAGGCCCAGGAAAAGGGTCGAGGCCCAGATGAAGGGTCGAGGCCCAGGTGAAGGGTCGAGGCCCAGATGAAGGGTCGAGGCCCAGGTGAAGGGTCGAGGCCCAGGTGAAGGGTCGAGGCCCAGGTGAAGGGTCGAGACCCAGATGAAGGGTCGAGACCCAGATGAAGGGTCGAGGCCCAGATGAAGGGTCGAGGCCCAGATGAAGGGTCGAGGCCCAGGTGAAGGGTCAAGGCCCAGATGAAGGGTCAAGGCCCAGATGAAGGGTCGAAGCCCAGATGAAGGGTCGAGGCCCAGATGAAGGGTCGAGGCCCAGATGAAGGGTTGAACTGTGGGTAAACGATGGTCAGATCAAGGGGGGAAACAAGTCATAAGTCAGGTCACCT